>NC_059182.1:8724227-8941727 GCF_020631705.1 Daphnia magna
AGCTGTGACTGGTTTTATACGGATCAAGGCGAATCGAATGAATGTAATTGGCAAAAGCTGACGTATATTATGCAGAATACAAATCTAGATATACTCGCACCACCCGGTTGTTTCTTACAGGACGCATTAGTTTGAGTGACACGATAATAAACACATCTGCCTATAGAAATATGTGGAGCCCTTTTTTTTTTCTTTCAAGTATTTTTGGTATATGAAGAGAAAAAAATAACTAAATTGGACAATAACGTGTAATTAAAGGTAAGATGAGGGGGTGCATGCCCACATTGTGTACAGCTGTTGCAAGAGAGTGGGGAAGGTGCGTGCGATTAGGGGGAGGATGCGTCATGTACTGTCGAGACCACGGTGCTTCAGTACGGACCCTGGGGTCATTCCCTTTTTTTTCTTCTTTCCTTTTTATTTATTTATTTTTTTTTTTATCCGAGTCCCACTTACGTGACTACAGGTAATATTCCTTAACCATACACAAACAGCTTTGAGCTACAATGTGCTAGACAGCCAACTCCAGCTGCTACAAGTGCAATACGTAGAATTTCCTGGAGTCCACAGTTATTTCCTGTTGATACGCTCTAGTTTTATTACACGACGCATTTACGTGTGATAACACGAGCAACTCAGAAAGCCATGTCTGGCGTTAAAATCTCCGTCATCGTCACCATTTCGTGACTTAAGAACTGCAAGATTAATTCACACCTAGGATGACACATTGTATACCTGTAGTGACGCAGCTAAGCCAAAGCAAAGAAATGTGGTTGCGCAGTGTGCGCTATTTAATTTAGGCCCTTTTCATAGATTTTTCAACATTAAAAATTATACACTGTTTAGTTCACAACGCCATAATTTTTAACAATCATATATTTCGCCCTTTCTAGTGTCCTGACTACACCGAATTCATAACCCACTCACGTTATTTTATGTATTATATGTAGTTCCCCGGAAGTTACGATAACGTGTCATATGTATCAGAATAATATATACACACCAAATATATATTTATTCTATCAGAGATCAATACAGTAAATTGTTCTCAACTGCTACCAAATGTTAGGATATGGAAGCTCGCTGTCTAGAATTTGAACTGGGAGGAAATGGCTAATAAAATGCAGTTCAAAATGCGTCCAGTTTTGCTTCGTTCGAATGAAACCAATAATTTTTTTGAAATCAACGCCTGGAAATTCAAGCTACTGTCTGCGAACTTCTCCCTTAGGTGCGATTTTCACCTCAGCAATTCGTGATATACTTAATTATGTGGCATTGGCATATCGTTGGTAATAATTACTATGAAACTCCAATGATTAGACCGAATGGTGCAATTGCTGACAGTGGTATATCGTTTCGTCTCGTCTTTGGTTACTTATATTAAAATTGTCGCTTGTGGAAATCATTCACTACCAGTTGATAGAAAAATGGAATCAGAAGTTTCAGTCGAGGGAATTATTTCTAAGGACAAGTTGTCAGTATTTTTGTCAATGCAAGGAAAAATGTATCATTGGTCGAATGCAGCCATTCACCAAAGTAAGCTACGTTGTAGTGATCCCATCCTAATTGAAAATTTTTTGAAAATTTCTAAAATGGAATGAAGTCTGGCAAATTGCAGCCATAAGGCAGAACATTTTACCTGTCTCATGACACATCGCAACGGTAAACCTTAGCTATAGCCTTCTTACTAACGTGTGACTCATACAATGTTGGTAAGCGGAAGTCAAAGTTTCTAATACGAGAAAGTTTTTATGTACATTTTTCGGATTTTTTTTGGTCCAGGGTTTTCTATCGAAGTGCAGTCTAGTGTATTTTGATGTCCTGTATCCGTTCAAGTAGCCTTCCAATTAAAGCCAACTTTTCAATTTAATATCTATTGTGAAATTTTACAAGAAAACTCGTTAAATGATAGTGGATTTCGGATGAACTAGCAAAATCAAATTCAAAAGGTATATGTTATTCAAATTCAAGCAAATCGTCGGCGTCAATGCGAAAACCGCATATAGCAAAACCGGTGAACTCCAAAGTGCTTTGCACTTCATTCAAGGAAATTCAATTTAAGAATGTGAAGCCACAAAGCATACAACAATTCAAAAGAATTTAAACGTGGATCCCTAAAACACTGAGTCAATGCATGAGAGGTATGCAACCATCATACGAATATTCCGACAGTCTAGTTCTGAATTCCCATTTAAAAAACTAAGTAGAGAATAACCGGGATTTTTAAAATTAGATGGGAATTTGTACCTTTCTGCATAGTAGTGCGCTCAGATGATACGTGGAGAGTATACGATGCAGATGAGTGTACGCAACAAGTCACCCTTAGATTACTAGGAATGTAAAGACGTTGGCAACAGCATTGGGATAACCACATTGTCCTAATTTCCTCGGATAGGCTTTGTTTCGAAAAAGATACTGTAGACACAGTTACGCATCACGAAAAGCCGAAAAAACTACTGAAAAGCTGGTAGCATTTAGCTACTGGCTTTTGGCCATTCGCGCCGTTGCAGAAGCAAATGGCAGTAAGAGCTAAGCTACATATATCCTAGTTACTCATAGAACCCTTAATTGAACAGGCCGAAAGGCTGAATAATCAAACAGAATCCTAAACAAGGCTGTATGGCTTGCTGTAACTCACGTGTTTTGCTTCGGGGTTCTTGAGGACCATCCACAGTCACCTTGATGGCTTTCGAATAGGTAGCCACTTGTGGAGGAGTCGTGCTAACTGTAATAGTTAATGTGAAGCTTTACCTGCAGAAAACAAAAATACAGTTAATTCCATGGCAATGTGAATCTTGATCAAACTTAAGCAATTATCAGAGACAGGTGAAACAATATTCAATTGTTTTTTTGCGAATTCATCCCTAGCTTTCCAAATTAGGTTTCATAGCAGGGAAACGCGTGTAGTCTACAATTCCGTTCTTTTGCGCGATTTCTCGCTAACATTTTCCACCTGTCGAATGAGACGGTTGCCTCGTCTATTTGAGGAAGAATGTGACGTAACCCGGCTACCATCAACAAAACACATATTTGCATGTTGCGGATACATTGTTTATGTTCTTCGCTGGTGAAAGAAAATTATACCGTCCTATACGAGTCATGCAGGAAGAACTTATTTATAAACTAATTTTGTAATCGTATCGTGGATTCCCAAGCCAAGCGCATAGCACCGCCGTATCATATCCTTTTAAAAAGCTTACGTTTAAGCTGTGGACAAAGGAATCATGCCGGTACCGGTGCTCACATTAGGTCTAGATACCGACGGCATGGCACCAAAGTAATTGATGTCTAGCTGGAAAAATGGAGATCTTTGACCTCTTCGCTGCCCTATTTTTCTTTCTGACATAAGTGGTCTTCCTCCCTTATTTGAAATAATCAAGTGTCTGAGTAGGTGTAAGAGCCCTTTGCAACAACCTTGCGTTGTTCTCAAACCCTTTGGCGTTTTTTATTTTCTGGTAACGACCTACCGGAAACAGCCATTTTTTTTTCTTCTTCTTCTTCTTTTCTTTTACTTTTAGGACGCCTTCTTAAATTTTTCTCGCAACTACTTCCCACCCCTCAGCTCGTTTTCTACAGGAAAAGTACCTTTTGGAAGTTTAACTTGTACTAACATTAGTTAGGCTTTAGTTGAATTCCAAACAACCGGCTATTCTCAACACAGAATCATTCGTCGATAATCCCATTTCGTGAGAACGAGAAGACAAATGAATAAGGTTACTTCGATGGCCTAGCACGATTTACATTTTGTTTGTTGTATATACATGTTTCTTAGGAATTAGAACAAGGTGTTTACAAAACGGATTAAGGCACGAGCCACGTCGCGGAATGATCTCAATAGCTTTTTAAATGCAATTCTGTCAATTTCGTTTTCGCCTTGTAGACCAACAATGGGTGTACTGCTAGATTTATATTGCAACCGCTGCATTGTGAGCTGCAGATAGGACTGAAAGAACATTGAATCTAAATTTCAGTTACTTTTTTGTTTTTTTTTTTTTGCGAACTTGTTGACCTACTTTCTTGCAGCAAAAACAAAATTTAGGATTGTTAACTGAACTGAGATAACGAAAACAGAACAAGCACAGCGGCGCTTGAGTGATCAGTCACAAAGATATTTAGAAATCGAAGATTTCTGGATATCTTCTTGGAATTAACAAATGATTCTTTTGGCATTAACATGGCCGTCCAAAAACTCAAAACCCTTTTTGTTTTAAAGTGGAGTAAAATTTTAGATTGTAAATGTCCCGTAGATATTTTTGCAAATGAACCGAACACGTTAAGTTTGTCTTTGTCTGATATCCGACTTAAAACATTCAATCCTAGAAAATTGATTGCAAACCGTTAATTGCTTGTTAGAATAAATTTTTTATTTCAGGTATACTATTTTTTTACAATATGTCATTTTATTTTTTATTATCGACGTTTTAAAGGATACGTTTGACATGCGCAGAAATCGACTGGAGTTTTGTTCTAAAGACTATATAAATAAGGAATAGCATTGGTCGTAAGAAGAGCTCATTTTCTGTCTTTCTAGTTCAAAATTTTTAAAAATGTAGAAAAGAAATAAGTGAAAAACTTTAATGTTTCTTCGTACACGGTGAGTATTCCAATTCATTTCGAATTACCTAGTATTTTTCAGCATCGAGTTTTTTGTGTGTTTTTACGCAAATCAAGTGGAGTTAGTACTCTGCAGGTAGTAGCTGTAATCAAACCGTTGTTTTTTGCCGTCATATTAAACATTTACATAACTGTGACTATTCCAATAATATCAATTGGCCAAGGGACTCTTCCTAACCGCAGTATTTTGATATGTTACACAAGTCACATTCAAAAACTTCAAAATGGTGAACTAATTTTGTTTTTCCTGTGATGATTTTGACTAAGTGTTCCAAAAATTGAAGTGTAAATGGACATACTCTTCCAGATCGACCAATAAACCGGAGATCGTTGAATTTGATACGTGATTTTTAACGATGGCAGTGGCATTGCGAAGTTCAGAGCTACAATTTTCATCATTTCCAGCTCGTACAGTGACGAGCGTTCCATCTTCGACTCGCCAAGACAAACGACGGAATGCCGTCGGTATCGCGTTTGTTGGAACGCCAATGGGTCGGCAAAGCGGTACAGATGACGCAAGGGGACCCGGTGCGCACCCAGCTCGCCCCCAACAGGGCCGACGGAGCTGTGGGATCCCCGATGATCTCAGTTAATGCTCGATCGGTCCATAACAAATCAGTTGTAGATGGAGCACTGTCGGGTCTCCCTCCGTGAGGTGGCGACGACGATGTTGATTCGGTTGGCGACGCCAGTTCGCTACTAACGGATTGGGGATGCGGCGTGGCAGCAGCCTGACCCGATGGCATATGCATTTCGTTTGCTAGCAACATGGTTGACACTGTTCGTGGACAATAGCGTGTCGAATGCCAAGCGGATTATGTCCACGCATGAACGAATAAAGTCTTTCAGCACGATTTCACCTCTTCACCCTGGAAAGTCGCAAAATAGGAGATTTTTCATGCTTCTGTCAACCAAGATGCATTTCACCTGACGCTGCTCGTATTAGCTGCTTGTAATGTACATTAACCACCAACAATAATAGGCCTAAAGAATAACCTCGATTTTCAAATGATTCCAATTCTGCAAATATTTTTGTAATTTTTGTACAGACATGTAACAAACATAGAGTTAAAGAAATTTCGTTTAAAGCCCCATTTAATTGTGTATACAGTATGTATGCAGCAGGTGAACCCTTTGGAGATAAACGGATTTCTTTGGGTTACGACACTCTAAATAATCGGTTCGTGTGCAAAATTAGTGTGCGGCTAGCAATGGTTAACGAACGTGATTCATACGAAATTTAAAGAAGCTTAATTTTATAA
Organism: Daphnia magna; assembly: GCF_020631705.1. Taxonomy (NCBI): domain Eukaryota; kingdom Metazoa; phylum Arthropoda; class Branchiopoda; order Diplostraca; family Daphniidae; genus Daphnia; species Daphnia magna. The sequence continues at coordinate 8,730,101 of NC_059182.1, forward strand.
TATTAGACTGCGTGGAAATGTGTGAAGACTATCATTTACAGAACTAGTGTTACACAACCAACATGGTGAAATACATGAAAACGTAAAGAGGAAAGATGGATTCGGCAAAGAAAAATAAATGAACTGAAATCTTACTCGATCTACCTGCCAATACTGGTTGGAGGCTTCAAATCCTGCCCAGTGAGATGCACGTTTTACCAAAAGTCGTTGCAGCGGGGACAATTAAAACAGAAAACGAGTTGATGTATGCAGTTTCTTTGTTTCCTTATTAGTAGCTAGTTAATTCCCCTGGTAGTGACTACGACTATAAGTTGTCATGCTACTAGTACTATTTTAGGTCTTTTTATTTCTGCTCAAATCTGCATTGTTTCCTTTGCTTCCCTTTTATGGGGGAAATTTCTCATTCCCCTGTTTTCCAAGTAGCTCTTAATTCGATAGCTTTCCGTTCTGTTTCAGTTCCAAATTGAGAGGCCTGTTTCGGCTTGGCAGTTGTCTCCCTCTCAGACATAAGCTTGCAAGATTGCCCCAATAAAAAGAACGGTATGCACCAAGGGTGCTCAGGGAAATCTTGCTTTTTTCCAGCAGCTATGATAGAATGGGTAAAACGGTGATAAATCTATCTAAGGATCGTGAAACTAGTAATGTTAATTCTACACCATAGCGTAGAATTAGCGTTCATATTTGCCTAGCACAAAATAGAATCAGCTCTAAGCAGATTGTCACGGCACCGAAGCTTGAAATCATGAATAGCCAACTTTACTTTATGAATGATTCCAATAATTGCCGAACTGATTAAAAACGACACTATTCCTTTGAGATGATCAATTCAACAACACTTCACTGGGTTTCGGTAATGCGTTTGTCGCACAAAGACGAGAATTCATCAGAAGATGTCTGAACGATGTGAATGAACCATAAGTCAATGCAAAACAGGTTGTTGTGATGAAAATGAGAGAATACTGTTTCTTGTCACAGTTGCAACGCCACTGAAAGCCTCACCACATTCCCCGTGCCCAAAAAGGCACGAAAGAAAAAGCTTCGGTAGCAAACATGTCTGTAGTATGTCGGTGTCTTGGGGACTTGACTAAAGGCTGTACTGCTGGAGGAGGGGCTAGAGCGCGCCGTCGTCAGCCAATCAAACCGCGTTCCGTTCAAAGTGAAATAACTTACCATAAAGCACATCCAATCGAGACCGTTCTCGTTCAGCTCTTCGCTCAAGTGTGGCGTTCCTTTTTATATCTTCCGCTCGCACGAATTCTATGAGACTAACTGGACCTCCTCCCTTGTGCTAGAATCGAGTTCACAGTAAAATTACGTGGAAAAAATTGGGCTTTCCTTGGAAATGCAGAAATAATGATTTCCTATCGCCTTTTTATTTCAGTATGACCAGTGACATTCTATGATAGGATCCTTGTCTTCTAGCATGTGTCACTGCTAACTCTGAAGCAATGAATGCAAATGGCCAACATAAATTGATTTCATTGCTGTAGGTATAGGTGCCAAGTGTACGTAGGTAAATAGACGCCAAACATGTTGATTACTAGTGTAAGTAATAAGATCTAAGTCGAAAAAGTGACCGTAAATAAAAAAACGATTGAAGCATAAATAATGAATGTGATCCTGATGACCACCCACCATCAAGGCGACATTAAGATGGTTATTTTATTTTATTTTTTTCTTCCTCGAACACAGAATACGCTATCAAGTATGTGTATCAAAAGGGAAAGGAGGGCTGTGGAGAAGCGTCCCAGTAAAGGTGGCCATATCAAATATTATTGGGGGAAACGCTTACACCCGTGTGAACAAGGAGACCACCCCACCCTTCGTTATATTGTATTTCACTACACAACCTTCCTCGCGTTACGGTATTCATTCTGTCTTTTATTATTATTATTTTTTTTAACTTAACCTTTTTTTTTTTATTTTTCAGAAAATCTTAGGCAGTTGGTCTGTGATTAAATTACTATGATACTTCATTGAATTTTCATCATCGTTTCGTTTACGGTACCGCACCTTAGTTGTAATGTCACGGTATTTAAGAATTGTAGGGATTGACGTTCAACCCTGCGATGAAATGCATACACCTTAGACAATAAAACTGAAACAAAATTGCTTCGAAACTTGTGACAAAGTTGTTTGAACTTTATTTCGTTGCCCAACTTTTCTTCGACTAACCTTTTGTATGATGAATATGCTTCTCGATCTTCTGTTGCTTCGAAAAAATTAAATAAAAAAAAAAAATGAATAAATAAAAAAAAGGGGGAGAGGGAACGGTACCCGTCTGAGGGTTGCCCTGTTTAATGTACTGCAGTGTTGTAACTAAAAATAAATCTACTAGAAACACTTTCTCGCACATGAATCAGCCTAAAAGTCAAATACGCTAAAATTCAGCTAGTTGATATAGCAATTATCGTTGTCGAAATCTATCATTTTATTATTGAGTTTCAGATGAGGACCGAACAAGATTTTATTACCTAAAACCAAAACTTAAAAATAAAGGAAGAAGTTTACGATTAACTTAAACAAAAAAATAAATAAACAAATCAACAAATAAAAAGAAAAGAAACCAATAATTAGACAAGTTGCTGACATAGTAACGTAGATTGTAATTCTTTGTTGTAATCAAACAGCAACCCAGGCTTTAAAAATTTTTGCCATATTCACTACGTTTCTACTTCTTGCAGAAAGCCACTAACATGATGCAGGGCTAGCACAAGAAAACTGGTAAAAGTAGTTAAGTTTTTTTTTAACGGGAGATTTTTCAGCGGGAATCCCCAAAATTGCAGCTCATTTTCCAATGAAACATCTTATGTTATTTGCCATCAAGTCTATTTTTCTCATACAGTTATCGAGGAATAATATACAGTGGGCATTCCGTGTCTATGCTGTACAGTGATAGTCGCTACACTTCTGTCTTAAAATTAGGTACATAAAACACCCATAAGAATTTCACGGATTTAAAATTACCCCTCCGCTGCTGTAATTATTTAGTTTAACTCAATATTATAGTCGACTTAAATGCAAATAGGGAAAAATAAAAATAAAATAAAATAAAGGAATAAATAAATCTTCGAGCAGCTATGAAAAAATAAAATGTGAAATATCACTTAGGCCTATTGTCCTAAATAACGTTAGCCTCATAAACAAATTTTATTTCCATCACAATTAACGAAACTTTTGCTTAAATTGTAATACTATCGTAAGCAAAAACACTGGCATTATTATCAGATGCAGTGAGCACGATTCTGACTGATGTTGTCCTATTTTTGCAAATTGTAAAGTAGATTCACTTACAAAATTCGCCAGCTAGCTACCACCCTATCGATATTGTTTGGTTTTTAATTTACCATTTCAAAAAAGCTGCGTCCGCCATTGGAAAAAAGCAAACTCGTATGATGATTATATTTGAATGCCGACTCGTTGGGCATATACACTATTTCGATAGCAAAGGTTGCAATGAGAAGCGGAAACTAGAAACAGCAGTAAAGAAATGGAAAAGGGAAAATACATTTTGTACCTGGAGGGATACCATAGGTAATGTTGTGTGTAATTATACGATACATCCTTGAAAGCTTTAAGACTTCCCATGAGCCATCCACCTGCTTCCCACTCCGGCATTCTTTTTAAAAACAAACGTTGTATTCAAGAAACGTTACTCAATTTACCTAATCAAATGTTCAATTTCTGGGAGGTTTTGTAATCTCTTGAAAGTCATCATGTACTCGTCACAGTGCAGTTTGAGTTTATACTCGAAGCAATTACAGTGTTGCAACTTACCGAAACCGTTTATCATCAGATAACTGATAAGAAAAAAGAAGGATTCTTTTATAGCGACCTAGTCGTTGCTGTAATACACTAATACAGCTTACTTTACCTAATAAAACAAATTGTTTCCAAAATGCTGCCCCAAACCCCTAAAGCAAACGTAGAAACCGTTCGAAATTGGAACTATGGAAAATATTAATTTGTTTTAAATGCAATGCTACTAGAGCTGGGGGCTGTAAGCGTCTTGATTACTACTAAATTTCAGTCAAGTGCTTTCTTCAGGATTTTTCACCACCATTACCTGCTATTATGATTTTAACTCAGAAAGCTGATCATATTTGCATAAGTCAATCTGCAGCCTTTAGTCCGAAAGAATCAGCCATCAGGTTTGCATTCCACACTTCTTGGCTGATAAAGGTATTCTGTATACCTTTTGCAACTATTAATTATTTTACGAAACAAAAATGAACCTGATAGAAAAGAGATGAAATGCACACAAAAAAAAAATAATAATAAAAAATTTAACGAGTGAAATCAAGATGAAAATGCAGTCGTTCCCCTGGTTAGCATGGGTTGCATAGTAGATGTTATATATTCAAGATTCGACTTCCTGTGGCGAGAAATCTAGCGCAACTCTTACGCCAGAAGGCAACTCCTGAGGGAAACTATCATGATTTCATGAAGGGCTCCATAAGACAATCAAAAGCAGCAAAATCACTGGTTTAAGGCAATAGCCTACCTAATGTAGTTCAAGGGAAATGTAACAAAAATTGCATCGTTGGAGTTCACCGTTCTTCAGCGACATGATCACACATTATTACACACACAAAAATTTCTTTTTCAAGCATATATTTATAATTTTCGTTTTTATTAAAATAATAAAAAAAAAACCAAAAAAAACTATAGCGTAACATCATTGAGCAATAGCATTTGAATTCACAGGCCAATTTGGTTTCTGCGAATTAGTCTCCAGGGAAATTATCCTTTCCCTAGATTTTAATGATTTGCAATGAGCACATATTACGACGATGGTGGAGAGGGCCCCCCCCCCCTCTCCACCATCGTCGAGAGGCTGAAGGCTTGGAAAATCATTTTGAGTGTATGGGGCTGAGGAGATGGTTTTCTGTAAAACTCATGACGAAGATGCGCGAGCATAATAAACCATAAACAAAACCATAAGGCAAAGACTTAGTGTGTGTTCCCGTGAGCATAGATCGGACACTAATGTGTTTTTTTTTTGTTTTTTTTTTTTTATTTTAATTTTCTTAAGTTCCTTGCTTACCGAAGCAGACGAAGTTTGTTTTGCATCGGTTGGTCATACTGATGTTAAATTTTAGTGAACTTAGGTTACTTACCTCTAACAGTGCGTGGGTGGTTTAAAAATTGTGATGTGGCTAATGTCGGATATCTTATCAGATTTGGCATCACTTTTTATTGTGAACGGTAGCAATATCAAGAATAAAATTTATTGGTGACAACAAAACGAGAAATAATATTCTGTTCTTAGGGGTGGAGGTAGATAGACAGAGACATAAGGCCTGGTTTGAAATGTCTTGAGAATATTTTTGACAGCTCTCACGATAGCAAAAAGTTACACGCAAGCCGGGAACTGACGACGCTGATAATCACTTCTATAATGATCGCTATTAGTCTCTTAATTCCCCATCTAATATAACGGCTAGGAAACGAACCATTATGATAAAAGCTCTTTTAGTCATAATCGGAGATTCAGGAAAGACGCTTGGGAAATTAATAGTCTCTTTTTCCCGTGATGAAGTTGTAGTGGCATCAAATAATTTTTCTCTGACTGCTAATGATGATGTAATAGGACTCTGAGAAGTTTGTGTTCGGAAATGAGTGTCCATTACAATTGCCAAGTGATCGTTTTATCGTTATTTTTTAGAAATGGAGGCCAAAAAAGGGAAGAGGAAATGAAAACGGAGTTCTTCGTCGCCGAATTAGGAAAAGGTGCTGATCGCATTAAAATGAGGGGCGGCTGGCCACACGCAAATTAGAGAGCGTCGGGGAAAAAACAAAAACAAAAACATGGCCACTCGCTCTGTTTGGCACTGACGTCTATACTTCTGCCATCTCATTGCGTATACATGTTCCTGTCAGACTATTTTTTATCCTCACAGCCAGTTCTTCCCAGTCTTTGTCTTATTTATTTCAAGTAACTGTAGTTTCTGACGTTTTCTACTTCTGGATACGTGACGGTGCTTGATGATGAAGACAACCGACCACCGATGATGAGCCGGAGCGTAATCCATCAAAGCGCTTGTAGCTAATCAGCGGTTACCATCAGTAGTTATGGAATTACCGGTGTACTGTACCAGTACGTTTGAAGAGAATGAGGCGACGAAAACTGAAAAAGTAAAAAAATAAATAAAAAAAAATAAAATAAAATAAAAAATAAATAAAAATAAAAAATAAATAAATAAATAAATAAATAAAAGAACTAGAAACCTAGAACATATATGACGCTTATGAGGACATACATAGTCTACAGTTGGTATGAAACCTTCTGTCGCCACCTAATTTATAGCATTTTCGGATGCGGTTATTGAGCCCTAATTTTTCTAGTATAAGCTCCTTTTCTTCAGAACTTTAGTTGTTAGGACAGGCTTCTCTAGGAAAAAAAAATATGGAAAGAGAAATAGTTTCTGATCACGGTAATCTATTTTACTGTCCAATATCCTTAAATTTAAGAATCAACTATAACAAAACACTTTCTAAGCGATTCATTTCAAACGCAGTAGCTCTAAGGTAGTTACAGCTATGACATAGCACTTGGCACTCAATACACCTGAGTCAATAGACACACTACGCTTTGTGTATGAAATGAATCGACTGAAGCTTTTCATGATGTTTTTTTTCCCAAAGGATAAAACATTAAAAAAATACAGACGTTTTTATATTTTTACCCGTACAAACTTCTTGTAACTATATGCTCGGATAAGAAACAGCTGATAACATTATCCATTCTTTTCAATAAGTCCTGTAAATTGCACAAATTTGAAGGTTCTGAAGTAGTTTCACGCAGAAGAAATTGCTGCAAAGATTATCCCGTACTAAAACTTATGGTGGACTACTTCTAAATATGAAGCAGAAATCGAAAGACAGCCACATGATACTAGCTATCTAAGAACTTCGATTTTAAGTGTTACCTATTGATGAATTCAGTAATCGTTCATGGAGCTGAACGATCCTACTAACAAGAAATGTGAAGTAGATACGTATATACACATCATGGGCATAGCCATAGACTGATAAACAGAGTACAGTACATTCGTACCAAGTGCATGACATGCTGAGTATCGGGCCATGAATGCCTTATTCGAAAAAAAAAGACAGGTGGTCAACCGTGAGATCTATTCTAGAGCAGTCAGCGTTACACGGAAGTACGGAACATAAGGAGAAATGGGGGGAGAATTTCTGTGGCTTATTTTTCATACGTTTGTCAATAATCGATCACATTTAATCCACATCCAGCAAAGCGTGTACGAGTTCGGCATGGCACAGCAAAAGAAATGGAACTCTTCAATATTTGGCAACTCAAATAAGCCAAGTTTTTAGATAAAAGTAAAAATGATGCGGAAAAATGGAGAGATTGATGGAGAACCAACTCAAACAGGAAATTTTCCATATTTTTGGGACAAAAAAATTTTTTTTGAACATAATTTGTTAATTTCGACGCATTTAAACAATATAACTATGATTGTCAAATAGAAGTTGTAATTTTCAACTGTAGCATTAATCAACAAGACATTTTGAATTTCCCGCGCTTAGTTTGCATCACCTGCCCATACTTTGAGCAAAGTAATTAACTTTAGTCAAGTAGCTTATGTACCGAAGAACAAACCAAAGCTATTTCTAAGCAGTGCTTCCCCTGCTCTTACCTATATTTACACATAGACAAAAAAAGTATACGAAATCTAATGTGTATAGCTGCCATAAATAGCTAAGCCATAATTTTTTTGCGTGAAATTCTTTAAACCATTTTTATTTCCTGTGTTTCTTTTTTGTGTTGCGCCAATATTAATTTTGTATGGTGAGGTCGAAGTCAAGTCGAAAAATTGAAATACTTCTTCAAAAGAATCAACGCGAGTAAAAATTGAAAACGAAATGGTATAAAGACAAGAAGAGAAAATATCATGATGAAACAGCTAGTTCGAATAAGAAGATTAGGACAAACGATGCAAGTAAGACATTACCATTAGAGTAAAAAAAAAAAAAAAAATAAATAAGAGTCCATAAACACATAAACAGTAAAGTAAACTGGAAAAAGAGTACTACAAGGCAAGGTCCTTGGATGTTATAGACTAGCCTGCCTGAAATGCAATAAAAAAAATAAGAAAGAAAAAGAAGAGAAAAACGGGAGATTCCTTGCATCTCTTAGAGATAGGGGATAAAAAAAAACACTGACAGAAAACCTACGTCTGAGGTAATAACTTACGAGATTGAGAGGTGAGTAGACTATTGTTAATACATTTCAATAATGATGGCCTAATTCATTTTCTGTTCCCTTACGAAGCTCTTCGATTGCGGACATTTTGGAATGCTTTCATTGTGATTAGGTCGAATAGTATGTCAACAAATTTGGTGACAAAACACGTAAAGCTGTCCACAAAAATACGTGCAATACATAGAGACCCATTCCCCCACCTCATATTTTTATGTACACTATCCAGCACAAAAATCCGAACACCGATTTAAATGTTGAAAGCCACCTATTGGAGGGGTAACGGGGTTTTTGTTTGTTTTTCTTTAAGGGGGAGGGTAGACGGGTGATGGACACGACAGGGAAGGGTTGGGTAAGTCTAGACATTTTTTTTAATGCCTTAAGATATTACGCTTTAAGCCATGTAACAGGTCGGGACATTTTTGCAACCTGTCATTTGGCACCCCATAGGGCGAAGTGGTGTTCTGATATTTGATGACTAGCATGCTAGTCACCAAATCTTGTGGGTAAAAAACTAAAAAAAAATTGTACTGGATAGCTTATAGTTTATTTAACTCTAGAAAATTTTTGTGTTGCTTTATTATAATCTTTACCACCCCATTTCCCTATCCACGCTACACACCATTTGCCATAAGACGCTGGGTTAAATGGCTCTAGCGTTCGGATACTAAGGGCGGGTACTGTATGTGTAGAGCATCTGATTGCGACGCCGGAGATCAGTACTCGGTTCCCGATTAGGGAATGCAAAAAATATGGTATCTTTATAATATTCTTCGTTCGAATCTGCTTGGAATGTCTTTAGAACGAAGGGAATTATTATTATTTAAATTATTTAATAAAAAAAAAGCGAAATTTGCTTGATGAAAATTTGTTTTATACAGTAGGTGCCAAAAGTATCCGAACACTTCTCGTTTTTGGACCATTTTAGCATGGGTTCAAATGACGGAGCGCGCTTAGCGCGATTGAGAAAAAAAGAGTTAAAAAATCCATTTAAGTCAATGAAAATAATTTTGTGACCTAATAATAGGTAAAGGTATCTAAACAATTTTTTTTTTAATTTTTAGGACTTGTAGCCGCTAGCCGGCATATCAGTGCACAAGTATCCGAACGCGAGTTTTTCCGCCGTGCTTCCTTATGGCACTACGTGTCTTCTTTATTATTTTTTTAAATATACCAAATATAATACTATCAAAAGCTAACTAGGCTTTTTATGTGTAAAAATACGCAATCTACTCATTTCGGCCTCTTGTTATGCTTAAACTTAAATCTCTTTTTGACAATTAATTTTTCCGTGGCAGGCTATGTGTCATTTTCTGATTTTCTTCCTGTCAGAAAATAGTTATACACGCGGCCACTAGGGGCGCGGGTATGCGCCATTCATTGTGAGATTTCGCGCATTTAGAGACAAAGGCTACCTAAATTTGAATGATTTTCAAGTAGAAAAACCACGCGCCCCTAGTTGCCGCATGTGGAGGGAGCGCTCAAATTGGTGTCCGATCCCGAAGTCCATAGACGCACGAAGCATATCGACGTACGATATCATTATGTTCGCGACCAGCAAATGGATGGAAGTCTTGTAGTTTATTACGTCGGCCCACATAACACAATGCAGTCCGTCGGATGTCCGACAGATGTCGGGGTCGGATGTTGAGTACATCTTTTTGATATCCTTCGGACAGCCCGATATCTGATTTGGATGTCCTATGGATGTATTTTTTTTTTGGTTTTGACCACCCTCAACAGCGCCGTCGGACATTCTAAGGATATCCGAACGGGCTTTCATTTGGCTATTAATATGACATGTATTGGACCTCAAATCCTGAAAAAACATTAAGCAACATGAGGATTTGAACTGGAGTCTCACGCACCCCAGTCGAATATTATTCCACTGTGCCAATCTATAGATATATTAGATATCATTTTCGAACAATCCAATCGAATTGTTGTAAACACTTGAGTTTTTTTCGATAACATATCATATACAGGATTTTTAAGAAATCAAGATGATGTCGAACTTAGGTTAAACCAGAAGTGTAAAAATTGCAATTAAACAATTTATGCTAAATATTTTTTAAATTTTAAACTTCAGCATGATTTATTAAGTTCAAAGTAGTTTTTTATTATTTGAAATTAAAATCCTATCATAAGTATACTTGCTTTGAATATTATTAAATGCCGAATAATATTTATTTTCTGTAAGTTAATTTCCAATGGATTGGTTCCCGTAAGCTAAACGGAAAGCCTGTGCAAACAAACTCACGACTTACATATATTTTATCCCTGAGAGATTTACCTTGGTAAAGATGGAAGGCTATGCCGTGGTTATTGGGCCCCAAAATTTTTATTGTTTCCCCAGGGGTTCCAGCCGGGTTTTGATTGGCTGAAAATTATTGTGCGTAAACAGGGGAGTTGTTCGTTTTCATTTATATTTTATCTGATTCGCCGTATTCAACTTCGTGCCAATGGGTTGTTTCTAAATATGTAGGTTTGTTTGTTAATTTTATATATATTTTTTGAACTAGGGTGAAATCGTACGCTGCGCTGTCGAAGCGAGACACATCGTTCGTTTGTAAATGTCACCCGGTGGATGTCACTGGTTGAATTGTGCGTGTGTGGCTGTTACATGTTAGCTAGATTTTGATATTTTTTCGTTATTTATTTCTGTCATTGGTTGTTGTTGTTTTGAATCTGTAGAATACATAGTAATGTGGTGCGAAATGCGTGTTTGTAATTTTAAGCTAAATTACGTAAATTGTTTTAATGTTTAAGAGTAGGAAACGCCAATTGAACCCATGTTTTGAATCCCCAGCGTGTGCCATTTATTCTCTGTTTTCTCAAAATAATCAGGTACTAGCCAATTTAACGACGAATGTCACGAAGAATGTCCGGATGCAATTTTTTTCTTACCGCCAGTAGCTGGATCACTCTTGCGAGCTTATAATGTGTCCGGCTTTTAATACGGTCTAAATTTGTAGCTAACGTATTGGATAGTCCTTCTCGCAGTCGTTATCCAATGGCCATTCGATAACATAATGTGAATTTATTAGGGTAACATCACTGGGAAAATAATGATATTATAAATCACGTAATACCATATTTTTTTTGACCGCATAGGGGTCTACATCTCTACATTGTACTGTTCTACAGCCCTCTTCTTTTGCGATTCTGAAGAATGAAATAAACGTTTTTAAAAGGGGTGATGGTCCGGCCTTGAAATGTTCTTCTTAATGTTAATGTGTTCAAAATGATGGTGGTCATTGTCTTGTTGGATGTCTTTGCTACACACCATTAAAAGTTGGCCATTACACAATCTAATGGATAATAATTGCACTAAGTGTGCCTTGAAGGTTACACCTCGTCAATAAGCGGTGCAATGTGATCAATGTTCGTGTTGGCAACATCAAAAATGCGATTCAGGTTTGAAAAATTTTCTTTCATACTCTTAGAGTGAATTATGTAAGTATAAATCATACATTGACGTTTTTCTTCAGGAATGTCTGGAGAAGAATATCGAAAACTTAAATGTTCGCAGGAGAATTTTGCATTTTTATGTAATAAATGCTTTGATGAATCAACAATTGCTTCCAACCTTCTTAACAAGCGGAAGCGGTTTGTCAACCCGAAGTACGGGCTGACTTTTGTGAAGAAAACGCAACGAAGAAATACCAGTAACGCATCGAATGCGAAACGCTTGGCTAACAAGCAGACGAGTTTTACTATATGTTTAAGTGACGTACGTGGAGTAATCTCAACATTCAATTTTTTACTTTTTATTTGTCTCTTTTTTTTTAGGGAAAGCGTTCGAAGAAGAATAGCTATCTGCCGCCACCGGAAGTTGAGCTTGTCGCTAATAAAGGTCAGACCTCAAAGCAAACTGTTCCTGAGATTATTATTTGTACAGACGATCCGGTAAACATTATCCGTCATAAAAACTTTTAACAATTTTACTGATCGGTTAACATTAATTTTTTTCCGTTCAACACTCATTTTTTAAATATCAGATCTACATAAAAAATTTCAACAGTAGAGCAGAAAAACAACACGTTATTGATTCGCCTTCTTCACGTGATGACAATTCGGAGTTGTAGGAGCCACAGAGTCTATCTGACAGCTTTCCGTCTGACATTTCATTCACGGAATCTGTTGATGCGCTAAACGACGAGGATAAAGAAATCTCAAATGTTTTTGAAGACAGCCTATCGGAAATGTCTGAAATTAGTGACGGACCATCTGAGGCAGTTTTCAAAATTTATCCAGCGGCATCCGTTGAGGGGAAAGACTTGTTACTGGACGGAATTGGACATAAATATGGAGTCAAGGCAAAATATCCAAATTCTGTGACTTGGATTTGTACCGCACGGAGAGGAAAAACATCGGCCTCGGATACAGTAAGCTGCTCTGCGACTGTCCGACAAAAGGATGGTGTTTTTTCTTTTGGAAAAAAACAGCACTCATGCGCAAAAGACCTCCATATTGAAAAAAAAATCGATATTCAAATGGAAATTTAAAAAAGGGTTGACCGGGGGGAAACAGCAAATGCTGGAACCCTCTCCGTAGTGGAAGATGTTCTTTCGACCCACTATACCCCAAAAGGGATACTTCCGAGACTGTCATCTCTTGTACGGAATGCCAATAGAAGACAAGCAAAAACCCTTCCTACAAACCCAAAGCGAAGCGATCTGCTATTCAACCTGCAGCCTTACTTGGACCATCCCAAAATGCCACAAGATTTTTTTGTAAGGAAGTTTTCGTAGGGGACGGAACAAAAAGACGACGCCACCTGATTTTTGCTACTGAAAACAAAAAAAAAAATATCTGAATAAAGCTATACAATGGTTTATCGACGGCACGTTTAAAATAGTTGATCGACCATTTCAGCAGCTCTTCAGCATTCACGGCTTCATCAACAAAAATTCGGAACTAAAGCAAATTCCCCTTGTCTTCGTCTTAATGACAACAAGAAGATCCGTTGACTACTGTGCTATCCTTGAAGAGATTTCCAGTTGGCTTGAATCCCCTTACAGCGTACAGGAAATTGTATCTGATTATGAGCGTGCGATGTGGGCAGGAATAAAGAAGTGGAAGACCGAATTAAAACGAAAAAACCCAGAATTAAATATTAAGCATTCTGGGTGTGCTTTCCACCTTAATCAGGCTTTTCATCGAGGCTTTAAAGAGCTGAAATTGCCCAAAAATGAGCGGGAAAAGAGAACAGTTTGAAAGTGGGTAAGAAGACTGCAATGTCTTCATCTTCTTCCCGGTGATTTTATCACGCCTGTTTTTGAACTCATTCAGAAAAAAGTACCTTCCTCTCTAAATCCATTTTTGGATTACATCGAAAAAGTCTGGATACGAAGCAAAATTTTGAAGCCGGAGTTTTGGACCTCTTTCAGAAAAGCCATACGAACGAACAACGACGCAGAAGGCTGGCATTTAAGGATTAATCGTCGCGGGAGATGTTTCAAATTAGGATTTATGGAGCTAACGATTCTTTTACACAAAGAGGCAACATTTATTCCTATTCAGGCTTCGCTTCTAAGCCAAGGAATGCTGAAACGAACACAGAAAAAAATAACTAAATTGAGGCAAAATAATATTTTTAAAGAATGGGCTGCATTTGAAAAGTCGGATAAAACCACTGACGATGCACACCAACTACTCATCAAAACTGCTGATATTTACATACGAAAAGAAAAGTCTTAAAAATTATCATGCCGGTTAATAAATATGTGTGATCAACCAAGGTTTGTCTATTCAGAAAAATAATAAAAATTTTTACTATAAAATGAGAATGGTGTGTGGCTATCTTGTTTCTATTTTTTTTCCTTTTTCTTTTGTCTTGTAGAAGTGTCTCTGCTATCACTTCCCGTAATCAAAAAAGGTGTTATGATATTTCAATAATGTTGTTTAACCCAACCTTGATGCTGCACCCCTTTATAGTATTTCTGTTAGGTCGTGTATTCGATGAACGTGCTGAACTTGCATGTTTCGCCATCATGCTGCAGTTTAAGCGCCCCCATCATGTAGCCTATCACGAACAGTTCAAAGACCTAATTTTTTTTCGTGTAAGGTAATGTTATGCTTCAGCTGATTCAAAAATAAAGCAAATAGCATTTTTTGCTATTTGCAGCAGTGAATTTATAAACAAAATTACTAGAATAAGGCAAAATTTGAATAAAGAAACGAAAAATATATTTTCTTTCCGCCGTTGTCCATGGATGCGGAAGTGCGACTTGGTCGTACGTTCATCGAATGCATGGTGTACCAAAAAGTACTATAACGGGTTGGGGTATCAGCGTTGGATGAAACATTATTGGAATATCGTGACAACTTTTCCCATGATGTAGGAGTGGTAGTAGAGCCACTGCTACAAGATAAGTGAAGAGAAAATGCAACATAAAATGGTCAAAAGTATGGAACACCTAGAAAATCGATAATACAACGAAATTTTGTTTAAAAAGCTGCTAGTAATAAAAGATGAAACCCGAAAACGGTCATATTTGTCTCTGAACAGGTATTCTTTCGTCGGTTACCACGAAATTGTTACCCCACAAGGTCATTATTTCCTTTAATAAGCATGTAGTTCTCTATCTGCATTGGCCATCTTCGTTATCTTTGATAACAATGAGGAAGAGGGGTTTGATGCGAAAAGCGAGTAGTCTATGGCGTGTGAAAATTAATGAGAAACTGCAGCTTCGCAGTCGATCCAGTTATGCTCCTATTTGTTGCGGATTGTCAAAGCCCACAAGAAGAAAGAGTATCCAAATTTGGAAGGCCCGTCAGACGGCCTATTGTTTTTGACTTATAATTTATGTTATAATTGTAAGCTTTGTGTAGGCCGCCAGGGGCGCTGCCAAGCAGAGCCTTCTTGGTGGCCGATATCGGCAATAGCCGTTGTTAGAATTTTTCCCTGTGTAAAAGCAGACGTCATTTCTTGTGTCAAAAAGTCAGTTTCAAATAAACTAGTGGTAGAACCTGCCTAAGTTAAATTTACAAAGGTATTGAATCGCAGGTATTAGAGTTGTTAATTAGATTTAATACTTTTCATGGTCCTTCGAACCTTTTTTGAGACTGACGATATCGTCCAAGTAATTGGCGTAATTTAAAGTGTAGACTTTGAGTGAGAGATTCAACACGTGTTGTAAGGAATCACGTGTTGGGGAAATTTTCAGCCCACTATTAATTTATAGTGTAAGTGTTTTGACCTATCTGTTTCCTAACTAACAAGTCGTTAAAGGTGTGCGATTTTGCAAAAATACAGTCTTTTGTTTCTTCTTAAACTCGTTTTTGTGTTGCTTTCTCAGACACAATATTGCCTTGGGATATCCCACTATAATTGTTATTTAGACAACTTTTTCAGATCACCGGTAGAACTCCACAACAAAAATGGCTGCCAAGAGATTGAATCAAGCAACGTTGGCGGTGACCATAGAAGTTTTGGAGAAAGAACTTCATAAAGACTTGAAGAATTATGAAACCGCAGCTAATGAAAGCAGATTGCAGGAAGCTGAAACTTCGTTTGAGCTGGCCGATGACAGGATGAAACGACTAATCAGAAATTACGAAACAATCATCCCTATGTTGGAACAAGCCCCCGAAGTTCAACAGAAGTAACTGGTGCAGCATGAAGAGTTCGTCGACCGTTTCCACAAAATAACCATCGACTGGAAGAAAAAGAAACCAGTAGTAACAACAAGTATGGCAAGCTCCATACTTCAAGTAGCAGCTCCAAGTGGAAACAATACACCTCCAAGCACAATTACTCCACCGATGAATGCGATGCAACTGCAAGTACCTTCAACCCCGTGGAACATTGCACATCTGTTACCACGGATAGAAATCACAAAGTTTGATGGAGATCTTAGCAAATGGGAGGATTGGTGGGCAATTTTTCGCACACTGATCCACGAGAATCCGTCAATGAGACCCATCGAGAAATTCAGCAGACTGAAGTTGCATTTAACGGAGGACGCAGCTGGTGCGATATCGTACTTGGATCTGACAGACAACAATTATATCAAAGCAATAGATATTTTGACTGGGAAATACAACAAGCCGAGATCGGTAAAAGCAGAACATTATATTGCCATTACAGAACTTCCAAGAGTAGAACATCAAGAAGACTTTAAAGGACTACGGAAACTACATGACAAGGCAATGGGCCATGCTTTAAACCTCGGCAGTTTAGACCAACAAACAGCTCAGAATGAAGCAATTATGGAAATATTGACAAGAAAACTGCCAATTGAACTAAAATCTCGATGGCATGGCAAAACCAGGCAGTTCCACAAGACATTAGCAGATTTCTTTACCTTCATCGACTCAATAGCTGCAGATTGGGAGTATGCTTACTCAACCGAGAAGCAAGAGAAGAAGAAAACAAAACCAGAAGCAATCGAAAAGACGCAAAGAGTAACATTTGCCAACACACCAACGGCAGCTGAACTAGCAGTCACAGGCACTGCTACAGAATATAAAGACAGGAAACAGAACACTACGGTCAAAAGAAGATGTTTATTCTGCAATGATAAACATTCACCGGCTAAATGTGATATCACCCTAGAGAAGAAACTGGAGCTAATCAAGAAAGAAAAAAGGTGTTGGAAGTGCCTGGGACAAAATCATCAGGTGAGAGAGTGTTGGAGTACAAGAAAATGCTACAAGTGCGGAATGGGTCACCACACGTCTATCTGCAACAAGGCAGTTAAACCGAAATCGGTGACAGCAACTGTGGCAGCGTCTCCAATGTTAAAAGTAGCAGATGGCGCTCCTCTCTCAATCGAAGCACGCCTATTTGGTGGCGTATACGTCCAAACGGCAACAGTGGTAGTGGAGGGCCCAAACGGGTGGCATAAAGCTATCGCCTATATCGATCAAGGATCGAATGCAACCTTTGTTAGGAGTGAATTGGCACAGACTTTAGGGCTACAAGAAGTCGGGAAAACCAATCTGAAGCTGCAAGCAGTGGGACACATCCATCCAGAAAAGGAAAGAAGCGTAAGAAAGCTACGACTTCGCGGAACAATCCCACAAGCGGAAGATATTGAACTTGAAGCAATAGAGCAACCCGAAATCGGGAAAATTGCTGGGTCGAGTAAGACTGAATTCGTCAGCGAACTTTGGAGACAAGGATACCAACTAGCCGACGACAGAATACTGAGCGGAAAAGCAGGACCCTGCCAAATAGACGTCTTGATTGGAGCCTATCAAGTCTGGAAGGTTCTCGGCTCAAAACAGATCGTGTCGAATACAGGTATCCGAGCGATAGAAAGTAAATTGGGATGGCTACTACTAGGGCAAGATGAGAAGGTGGCGTTATCGTCTACAACGGCTATCAGCTTTCTCTTAAAAGCTAAACTAGGAACACCCAAAGATTTACATGAAGAAACTGACCCGAAAAAAGAAGAAATTGATTTTGCCAGATGGTGGAAACTAGAGAGTCTAGATCCACTGGAAAAGGTGCCACTTTCAGAACAGTGGAAGACCTATGCAGAGTCCATCACTCAAGATGATGATGGACATTATGTAGCACCGCTCCCATGGAACGGGGAACAAAAAATACCTCAGCAAGAATGAAGCCATGGCAGAAGGTCAGGCAAAGGCACTGATAAGAAGATTGGACAGAGACCAGGAGATGAAGACTTCATACGAAGCCGAGTTCAGCAAATTAAAGGAACTTAGGTTCATTTCCAAGGCGGATACGTCATTCGACGGTATCTACACGGTTCTGCCCCATCATCCGGTTGTCAAAAAAGACAAAACCACCAGTAGAGTAAGGCCAGTTTTCAATGGTTCAGCAAAACCGAAAACGGGTTTCAGCGCCAATGATTGCCTAGAAGAAGGACCCAATCTGAACCCAGACATTCTTGACATCATGTTACAGTTTAGGCTCAACCCCATTGCCTGGACAGCTGACATTAGACAAGCGTTTCTAATGGTGAAACTGCTTAAAGAAGACGCGGAAGCGTTAAGGTTTTTTCTAGAGGATGAAAACGTCCCAGGATCACTGCAGTTTTATAAATGGAACAGGCTTCCATTTGGACTCACATGCAGCCCGGCAGTGCTCAGGACCGTCCTGAAGAAACATTTGGAGTCCTATGAAGGTGACTTAGCAGAAATCAGCAAACAAATTCTACGCCACCTATATGTAGATGACTACTTGTCGAATGCATCTACAGTAGAAGAAGCAATGGCCGTAATCGGAATTGTGCTGAAACTTTTTGCTGACCCAAACATGGACTTAAGAAAATGGGTAACAAACAACCAACAACTGCGTAGATATCTACAAAAACAAGGCCTAACCAATGACTCAGACAAGTCACACTCATTTCTTAATTTAGACCCACAAAAAGTGCTTGGATTTAGATGGAATACTAGCACGGATTGCTTTTATTTCAAGGCAGACGTTATCGTAGACGAAGCAGCAAAAGTTCAAGTGTTAACTAAACGAGCTTTTGCAAAAATTTCAACAAAATTGTTCGATCCACTTGGATTAATTGGACCTGTAACGCTCCAATTTAAGCTTCTTTTTCAAGAATTGTGGGAATTCAAGATTGGATGGGACGAGAAGGTGCCCGAAGAAACGGAAAGCCGATTCAGGACAATTGTTGAAGATCTAAGACACATTGACAAAATACAAGTGCCAAGAATGATTTCTATGGCACCTAGCAAACACGCGCAAGAACTGCATGTTTTTTGTGACGCTTCAACCAAAGCGTATGGAGCTGTTGCTTACGTGAAATCAAGACATCCAGATTTCATTCGGCTAATTTGCTGCAAAACCAGAGCAGCACCACTCCCGAAGAACGAGGTATCTCTACCACGGTTAGAGTTACTTAGTGCCGAACTCAGCAGTGTTCTATCTGAAAGAATCGTCAATGCAGTTGACAAAGTAAATTGGGAAGTGCATTTATGGACTGACTCAATGGCAACCCTTGGATGGATTCGCGGAGAAGCAAACCGTTGGAAGATGTTCGTCAGAAACAGAGTTGAAGCCATCCAGAAGAGGTTTGGGCCAGATCACTGGAAACATTGTCCGGGGAAGGACAACCCAGCAGACCACGCATCAAGAAGCTTGACAGCAAAGAAGTTAGTTGCCGCTTCTTCCTGGTGGGGAGGTCCCTCCTGGCTGAAACTGGAAAAAAAGGAATGGCCGCAACAAGATATGCCGACATCAGAAGTAATGCAATTGATGGAGATCGAAGCAAAATTGAAGCAGAAACTGCAAATCCTTGCAGCTAATAGTACTTCGGATTGGTTTGACGTACTCGTATCAAGAGCGAGCAGTTATCTGAGAGTTTTACGTACAATCGCCTGGATGTTTAGGATTTTTAGGAAGGAGTCGCCCGGCAAAGCAACTGAAATGATCAGGGAGTGGAAGTTTCCTGTCTCTCTGTTCATGAAATCGCCGTCGCCGAGAACTTCATCTTAAAACTCATTCAAAAAAGGGCATTTGCAGAAATCTACGAGTCCTTGCAAAAGGGAAAACCACATGGTAAACTGCTTCACGGTATTGATACACTCAGGCCCATTTGGGATGCAAAGGAGCAACTCATCCGAGTGACTGGAAGAATAGGCCCGGCCCTAAAAGAACTGCTCATCGATCCACCCATCCTTATTCCATCAAACGAGAGGATTGTCGACATGATGATTTACTATCATCATGTTAAACGGAAGCATGCTGGTGTCCAAAACACTCTGACATTCTTACGAAATCGTTTTTGGATCATTCGTGCACGCCAACGGATTAAAAGTGTCATAAAAAAGTGTGTAAGGTGCCATTGAGTTCAATCGCGTCCCTTTAATGAAGAAACTGCTGCAATGCCATTGGATCGAACCAAGAAAGCGCAGCCATTTGAAGTGATCGGGATCGACTACTTCGGCCCAATGTATGTGCTAGAAGAAGTGATTCTTATTGAAAAGGACAGTGATGGGAACGATATCGAGAAAACTCGTGTTGGTGAAAAGAAAGTTCATGCGTGTTTGTTTACTTGTGCAATCACAAGGGCTGTGCATTTGAAGCTTGTGACTGATCTGACAACACAAACCTTTATGTACGCGTTAAGAAGAATGATGTCACGCCGAGAAGATTGCAAAATTATCTACAGTGACAACGCGTCAACATTTACTTGTGCCGCAAAATTAGTGACGGAAGATCCTACCCTAGCCAACTGGCTCTCAAGTAAGGGTATAGAATGGAAGTTTTCTCCTAGCCTAGCTCCATGGTGGGGTGGGTTTTGGGAGAGGATGGTCCGCTCCGTTAAAGAACCGCTAAGAAAGGTGCTGGGGAAAATGAAGGTTAGTTTCGACCAACTTCAAACCATACTGGTGGAAATTGAAGCTATCGTGAATTCACGGCCCCTAACTTATGTTTCTGGCGAAGCACATTCCTACGAAGTTTTGTCTCCACAAAAGTTGCTGACCGGAAGACAACCTGGAGCTACATCAGAGTCACCCGACTCAACGAAGACGAGCCGTGATGACCTCATCGAGCTGGACAAGCAGAGGAGCGAACACGCCTTAACATGGTGGAGGCTGTGGCAAGAGTCATACCTGTCTGATCTTAAGCGATTTCACTGTCGCAAGGGAAAGGGCACCAGAATTCCGCGTGTTGGCGAAATCGTCCTGCTGAAAGAACCTAACATCAAACGTGTTTCGTGGCCGACAGCTATTGTTACAGGAGTGATACCTGGAACCGACGCCAAGGTGCGAGCGGTTGTTTTACGACTACGTTCGGGTAAGGAAACCACCAGGAGCATCCAGACTGTCTATCCATTAGAAGTTCAAGCCGATATCGACACGCCCGTCGATGATACCGAAATCGGCAGAGTGGAGAAGACTACGTCTACGAGAAAGAAGAATCCGCTCCGTAAGAAGAATTTGGAATCGCGCGAGGACGCTGGCGATTCCGGCGGGGAGGATGTTGCAGATTGTCAAAGCCCACAAGAAGAAAGTGTATCCAAATTTGGAAGGCCCGTCAGACGGCCTATTGTTTTTGACTTATAATTTATGTTATAATTGTTAGCTTTGTGTAGGCCGCCAGGGGCGCTGCCAAGCAGAGCCTTCTTGGTGGCCGATATCGGCAATAGCCGTTGTTAGAATTTTTCCCTGTGTAAAAGCAGACGCCATTTTTTTTGTGTCAAAAAGTCAGTTTCAAATAAACTAGTGGTAGAACCTGCCTAAGTTAAATTTACAAAGGTATTGAATCGCAGGTATTAGAGTTGTTAATTAGATTTAATACTTTTCACTATTTACAGGAAACAATATGATATGATAAAAATATTTTCATGATCATGATTCAACAGTCATCCTGACACACCGAGCGAAAATGTGACAGTGGCCGATGATTTTTTTCCAGGTAGCACATCTGGGTTTGTTATGAAACAATGTTTCTGGGAAACGAAGACCCCCCAAAAAAAAATTTCCTTGTTGATTCTTACAGAATAGTGGCTTCAGTTGGCTTAGGAATTGCTTTGTACAATGCCTCCTCTTCCCATGCCAGACGAATTTCTGATAGATGAAGAGGAGACTCACTTGAAAAGTGAACTCGAAAATAATGCAGTTCCATCGTCCGTTGATAATTCAAACGGATTAGTCATACGCGTTGAACACGAACGCGAAACTGCGGAATTTGATTCGCCGGGTAACCTTGAAGAAGAGGTAAATTTGTAATCTAAGGAGAAGGAAATGTTTTCTTTAACGAATTTTATCTTTTAAGGTTGACTCGTTGACCCTGTTTATTTCTGTTTCCGATGTCCGGATCTATGCACACGTAATTTTTCGAATTCATCAGCACATTGAATGCGTCATTCGGGAGTGCAATGCATGGAAAAACCCGGAGGATCGTATTCCGTTAAAGTGGGACCTTCACGTTTGCAATAAAAAAATGTTGCGGGCCAAAAAGATTATGAAAAGGGTGGCTGAACTGCGGAAGCAGGCACGTCAAGAAATGGTTCTATTAATTCGTCGATTCGGACGTCTAAACATTCCTCGTCTTGTAACAGACGAATTTAACAAATTATTACGTTCTTGCGACAGGGCCGATAATTTCATGAACTATGCAGTTGAAGCAGCTTCTAGACTGCA
Source organism: Daphnia magna (assembly GCF_020631705.1). Lineage (NCBI taxonomy): Eukaryota > Metazoa > Arthropoda > Branchiopoda > Diplostraca > Daphniidae > Daphnia > Daphnia magna. Next base: position 8,752,413 of record NC_059182.1, read on the forward strand.
TGTAATGTAAATGATATTATGGTATGATGTGATTTTGTACGGTTTAATATTCTGTTATGAAAAGGTGTCTTGTGTGCCAAAGTTTACGTACTTTATTGCTTGTGTTGCTTTGAATAAAATGTCTACTCAGATTCAATTTTCATTATTGTGCATTAGATAAATTAATTCGCCAACGCCTTATCGCAATAAAACATCAGATATTGAGTAGTTTCAAACTAAAAAGATTTCGTGTACTCTGATGTTTGATTGTGAGTTCGCTAAGAATTTCATGCGTTTTTTCACAACAGTGTGAAAAAATTACCAAGTGGTTTGCGAAGGAGAAGAAAACATTTAAGATATTCTGGAGAATTCTCGTATTATTTTTTTTTTACATTTCATAGAACCCGATTAGTCAGTGTTCGTAGAATCTAACCAGCTGCTTTTTAGGGGACGGTTTCTTTGTAAAAATTACGTGTTTTGGAGTACGCTAGGTTGTTTTTTAAATGATTAATTTCATTAGTTTTTCGCCGTTGATCGCTCAACATGTCTCAGATTTCGACTTCGAGTCAACAATCCGTAAACCTTAGGGGAAATGTAGCTCAAAGCCGTCGCTTAAAGTGTCAATTTGATTTCATTGGAAATCTTGAAGCGGCCTTAGCTTATCTAAAAGGATTGAATTCCGTAAAATTTATTGCGCGTAGTGCGAAAGTGATTTATTTCGAAACAGACAAAAAGAAAACTTTGCACTCTTTTTCAAGAGGATGCCCGTCGTTGAGTGCCGTGTATATGTGTGCGCAATCCCGTATTTTAAATTACGATATTATTGAAAAAATCGGTGTACCCATGCGTGTTTTTAAACACATTGAAAGACGAAGCCAAGGCGAAGAACTACTGGATGTGTATAGAAAAGTTCGTGCTGACAGAACACTGCCTGATTTTACCGGAAACGTGAATTTTATGGTGAACCGGGAGAAATACGAAGCAGTTATGGCGCATGCCATTTTAGAAAATGCAAAAGAAAACTACAATCTGGTGCTTCGACCGTGGCAGTCAAATGTTGTTCAAATTGCTGGACAACAGTGTAACCGCAAAGTCCTATGGGTGTGGGATTACGACGGTAACTCAGGAAAAACCGAACTGGCCCGGTTTTTCATGATGAAAATGAGATACCAACTTTTAACGCCAGGCCGCAATCATGATCTCTGTGGCCTTATCAACCCTTTTGCAAAAGGATACGTGTTTGATTGCGCACGGAACTCTTTCAGTTCGAGTGGCATCAAAAGAGTTAATGCAATATACGAGATTCTGGAGGATTTAAAAAACAATTTTCTCGTTAGCGGAAAATACAAAAGGTGTGAGAAAGTGACCCTCAACAACACAGTCATCGTTTTCGCCAACCAGCTACCTAATTTGGATCGACTCAGCCTTGATCGATGGTTTTTTTTTCACACAAAACTTGGGTAAGTAAATTCGTCTTATATTTTTATATAGTAGTTTTCCTAAATAATATTCCTATCCAAATACTGTAAACTGTTGCACCTTATTACTTTTTTTGTAACAGACCGGTTGGTGTGAACTGCATTGGTCACGCGGATGATTATTACGCATGCACGATAGATAAAGAAAACGAAATATCTTCTATTAAAACATGCCATCAAAATCCACTTCCGAAAAAGGATAGCGATGCGTATCAAGAATACCTAGATAATTACAATGTCCCCAGAAATTTAAGATTGATTGCTGTAAATCGCTTAGCCTTCCCAAATGCAACAAGTCATTCGGGAATGATTTTGCGACTATTTCGTCAACAAAGATTTGAAGAGCTGCTTCAATTTCTTGATGAAAATAGTTGTCTCCAAAACAGCATTACAACAGTTGAGAAGCTCCGAATTGACTAGTGTTATCATGTTGTTTGAAATAAATATGTTGTTAACCGACAATAAATCTATATTTAAAAACAATTGTAGTTATTTATTTTTGTAATATGGTTGAAAATGAAATTCATTATGAAACTTTAGTGTTTTATTAAATGAAATGATAAAAAGACTAGTTATTTTTATTTAAACACAAGGTAACATATCATCCGATTCATCCGCTAGAGTAGCAGCAAAAGAAATATTTCGAAGTGCTAAGTTGCTATTAACTTGCTACGCCGGAGGGCATGCTACAGCTATAAATTTGACATATACGGTGTTTCCCATCTAGCGTCGAAAATGTAAAACTTTGCAATTTTCGAAAGCGTACGAGATGTCTACGGACGATTCTGAAAAGTACGATATGACCCGACCCCATATTTTTTAAAATCAAAATTCAAATTTCGGTCGTGAAAGTCGGGTTCTGATTGGTTGGTGGCAGGTTGGTGGATTTAGGAACCCTCCTGTGCCACGGATTTTCGTTTTTGGGTGAAATTTTATTACAGTTGGATTTTCCATGTATAACTGTATGGAATAGGGTATTTTTTGTGATGAAAGGTTGGTTTGTTAATTTTTAATTTGTGTTGGTTTAGAAACGACGAGGGCGGCTGTCGTTTGTCATTTGTTTTTTATGCTGTCATGGAGAGAAGCGGAAAACGTCAGGTTTTTCGACGGTTCAGCCCACGCAGCCCCAGATAAATCTCGAAGGCCGACACCCAGTGGCGTTATTCATTTTTTGTAATGAATTTAAAAATAAACCATCCGGCAAATAGATAATTACTCCTTTATTTTTTAAATTTTTCGTATTAAATGCTAGACTTAAAATAAAAATACGTTCAAGGGAAAAATTTGAACACGGTTAAGTTCTCCTCTTTTGGAAACAAAGAAATTTTGACAATTAATAATGAAACTTAGTGATCGGTCCCAATTAGTTCTAATCGAGTTAACCACCCCGCACCATAAAGTGCATTCGGGGTTGAATTGAGGTGCCACTTTTCAACCGGGGTGTTGCGGGGGAAAAATTTGAGGTTAACCCGTTGCCCCGATGCAATTTAAAAAAAATGCCGTTCTTTCGGTTTCAGAGTAAAAATTGGGGCAGGCGGGTAGAACGAGCTATTATCGGGGTTGTTATCGAATCGATCGGGTGAAACAGTCAATCGATAATGTTTTTTGCATTGATGAATCGATTGATTGCAATCCAATTGATTACAAACCCCAATTGAATTCGGGGAGAAGAATTTTCCACCCTGAGCCACGCCTCGATGGCCCGAAATGAGAAACCCGATTTGCAAAAAAACGCCTCGATTGGCTCGAGGCCGATCCTTAAATGAAACAATTGGAAATCTCCTTGGCTGTTGGAGGAGGTCCGTAGAATATAATTTTCGTACAGTATTCTGCACAAAAATCCATACAGCAATTTTAATTTGAACACCAATTTGTTGATGTTGGAATGAATGTTTTAAAGATTTTCTTTAAGAGCTATGCTGGGCAGGTTGTAGAGCCCCGAAAAAATTTTTTGGTAATAGTCTAAGTATCTTATTTGTTTTAAAAAATCAATAACATTAAAATTGATGTTCGGGTTTTTGTGCAGGATACTGTAAAACCATTTCAGTTCCAAGGTGACTAGCTTACGGACATCCCTGGAACTACCCATTGAGTACATAGATATCTAACGGATGTTCGGCCATGATTCGGACATCCGATGGCAGAAATGTGCTATATGGAGGAATTAAGGAACAACTAGCGGATCTCCTAACGGAGTCACTTGGTGGTCCAGCTTTCCAGGACTTGAGAAGGAAGATTGGAGTTTACTCTATTCCGATTTAAGAGGAGATGTTGAATTTAGTTAACAATCCTAAATTATGTAAATCTGGCAACTCCGGCCCCCCTTCTTCTCTTCCTCGAATCAAGGTCTTTGTTCTCAGGTTCTTCCTTTGTCTTCTCAGTCTACTTGAAAACTCTACCCCGTAAAGTTGTATTTCTCTTGTGTGGCATTCTGCAAATACAAAGGCAAAAGATATAGTTAAGATAGACTCAGCTAATATTCAACAGATTGTACCTTAGAAAAGAAAAAACTCACTGCTTGGTTGCACCCGTTGTCGAAACTGGACGATGCATTAGAACTAGCACCAGAACTAGAGTCAGAACTGGAGCTACTTGGGCTAGACCAACTTGAAGTAGACATTGTAGCTGCTGTTGCGCACGTTCACGTGCAATGGGAACGTGACAGCAGAGATGAGGGATGGAGGGTGAATAAATGAAGATGAAAAATGACTAAGGGAAAACGGAACGGCTTTATTTCTTCATTGAAAAAGAGGGGGGAACAATGAGAGAGAGAGCTGGGTAATACTGTTTTACTTCGTTACTTGACTGATACTGAGGGGGGGGCAAGGGCTTACTTAAAACGTAAACATAAATAGAAGGCCCTTGCCACCTACAATCCTGCCCGTGAGGGCAGCATCGTAGGTGAGAGCGGGCCCACCTGTCCACAGGTACAAACAAACAAAAAAAAACTGGAAAAAACAACCAAAACAAATGCAACTTCGGGCATATAGAGAAAAACAACGTAAAAAAAACAACTTAGAATGAATACATCAAGTACAATTTGAGAAACCCTACCCCCGAGCAACCAACAAGTTTTCCAGCATTCCAAGTGAGGATCTACGTCGACCTCAGTTGTCCTTAGGCAGAAGCTTCTTGTAGTAGCTTCGAGAGCCGCAGAGGAGTTGATGATGGTCTGCCGACTTGCACAAGTTGTAGAACCGAGGATATGGACAATCGGACAGCGTAGTGTGCCCGGCAACTGATACGGGTAAAAACACCGAAAGCACTGATGTTGAGAGAAGAGCAGTTCTAGTCGACCCTGGTTGGTGAGAGTCATAAACTCTTCACATTCAGCAATTTTCAGGGTGCAACGATAAGAACCCGGCTCTCCAAGTGCTCAGGCAGGAAACACCGGATGTTTGGGTTGTGACGGGGCACCACATACTTCGGGGCGTCGGGAATTGGAGCCGGTAAGGGCGCGTTTTCGTTTACCTCTTTTTCCCGGATCTTGCGTAACAGGTCTCCAACAAATCCGCTCAGCAACGCTTCCCTTTCAGCCCGGTAATAGGCTTGCATGTTGATGATGTCCTCTGCTCCTTTGGCGATCTCTTCGTTGAGTCATAGGACCACGCGCTAATGGGCGTAAATCACGTCCACGGCTTCTTTTCTGGCTTGCACCAGCTGAAATTGGTCTTCCTTCAGATTCTTCAGACACTCTTCTTCCTTTTCACGGGATTCTTTCAGCTTGCTCTTGACGGATGAGGCAGATTCAGCTGGATTTTGAGCCATGGTGCACGTCGATGGTGAGAGGCCACTTCTACGTAAAGCCAGCACAAGAGTAAACGTTTGATGCTCTGCCACATCTGGGATGGCAAGATAGCTGGACACTTCCATTCTCAGCAATCCGATATCTTCCAGCGGAGGGTTGCGCTTGCGCATCTTGCTCATTAGTATAGGGGAGACCAGACCCATATTGGACACTGTACCACCTTGTACAGTGTCCGAAAAAATAGTAAAATAAGTTTTAAAAATCTCATTTTTATATTTTAAGTTATTTTTTATGCATTCTTCATAAGTTTAAATTTTCATGCATTTATGTCTATTATTTTATGAGTTATTATACAAAATAAAAAACACGCTCAAAATTTACAAATTTTTCCGTTCAATTTATTGAGTTAACTCTTTCATTTAGTATTGGAAAATGAAACTACGTGCATGTATGTGTTAGGTAGCCATTCCTATACACGCTGTAAAAAAGAAAAATTTATATGTGATGTACTGTGATAGTTATCACGTTTTTACCGGTATAGGGTGTTTTGGGGGAATATTGGACGATTAACTTGGGTGAAATCGGACAGCAAAGGGCGTGGAATGGGAGGAGCCTATTTAACGCGCGAAATTTAAAATTCCAGTTGACTAACAGATACGTAGCGCGCTCATTTTTACGATAGATAGCCAATAACTTTTAATTTGTATGTTTCTAGGTGCGTTTTCATAACAATAAATTAAGATTAAGATTTTGTTGAATTATTGATGCATTTTATTTCTGGTTTAACTGGTTTAAGACACCTTAACTGGAACATTTCTCCGTTTGACATTTGATTTAAATTTAAAATTTACGCACAACACAACACATAAAAAACAATGAGATTGGATCTTCTAGGTTTCTCTTGTGACTGATCGACAACGTTAAGTTGTACTTTAAATGAACATCACCGGACAAAACAGTGATTTAGAATTACAATTGTGCATAAACTAAGTTGACTTAAAATGAAAATTCACTAACCAAACACAATAAATTGAAAAGAACATCGAGCTATAGGTTAGAAATTGCTCTTTTTTTAACAATACGACCAGTACGTGTTATTTGAGTAACAGTTTTTTCTTGAGTATTGTAGTTTTCGTCATCTTCTTCGTTGACATTGATCGTTTCTTCTTCGTTTTCATTTCTTTTTGATTTTCTTGCCTTTTTCTCAATGTTATTTCTGTCTGCTGGCTTGAAAATGTTCTTCGGTGCTAACTTTTTTCGCTCTCGTTCTTTCTTTTTTATGTCTTTTTCTTCTTTTCGTCTATTGTCTTCGTCAATTTTCATCTTCTCTGGCGTATCGGTTAGAATCCTTGTGCTACCAGCACGATTGTTGGCCCTGGGTCGTTTGGCCAATGGGATGTTTTGGTTAACTTGAGTCAACGGTCTGATTTCCTCCAATGAAACAGCAACAACGGATTCCAATGGAGAACAAAATGGAGGAGAACTAGCGTGATTCAATGAAGAAGCAGGAGCAGAACTTAAATGATTCAATGATGACACCAGAGCAGAACTTGAAGGATCCAATGATGAAGCCGGAGCAGAACTTAAAGGATTCAATGATGACGTCAGAGCAGAACTTGACGGATCCAATGATGAAGCCAGAGCAGAACTTAAAGGATTCAATGATGACGCCAGAGCAGAACTTAAAGGATTCAATGATGACGCCGGAGCAGAACTTGAAGGATCCAATGATGAAGCCGGAGCAGAACTTAAAGGATTCAATGATGACGCCAGAGCAGAACTTGAAGGATCCAATGATGAAGCCGGATCAGAAATTAAAGGATTCAATGATGACGCCGGAGCAGAACTTGAAGGATCCAATGATAACGCCGGAGCAGAACTTAAAGGATCCAATGAAGAATCCAGATCTGAAGTAGTGGAAGCGTTTGAAGAAGTCATAGCACAATCAACCGGAACTAAATCATTAACAAAGAGAATGAAAGTGACAACATAAATAGCAGACGATAAAATCTGGCTTACATGGTCTGTCGGTCACAAATGAGGGAGCAAACCTGGAAGGGTTTATCATGAACCGATTAAAAGGAAAAATTCCTGTTGATTGGAATCCAGCAATGATATTTTTTGGAGTAATAGCTTCTTGGTATGGCCCATTCGACAGTTCTACAATTTCCTTAATAGAAATCCGTTGACCTGGATTGCGATTTAACCAATCATTTTGGCTTTTCCCGCATGCCCGTTTGAATGGGCCAAACACACTTACATCCAAGGGCTGCAAAGCATGAGAGCAGTGGGGAGGGAATGTCAGCAAAATTATTCCATTGTCTTTCGCGAAGGAGACTGCCTGATAGTCAAGGTGACTCGAGTGATTATCTAACAAAAGCAATACAGGATTGCTTTTTGAACATTTCACAAATGATTGGAAATGTTGTAGGGATTAAAAAAACTGAACCCAGTCATCCACCCGGATTCATGGGCAAGTCCTATGCATCCAGAAGGCCCTTTTCAAACATTACTGACAGTAATTTTTTTCTTGGGAAGATGAATACTGGGGGCACAGAACCACCAGCCGCATTTACAAATGCCAGCATGGTAACATTTGTGCCTCTTTCAGCAGATACGGTTTGCTGAACCTAATCAAGAATGTGTAATAGAAATTAGTTTAATACAAAGACAATGAAGATTTAAAATGTTAGGGGCATAACCTACTTGTTTAGTTCCTTTTGCTGCTATCACGTTTGGTGGTTGCATTACAGTTGGGTTGTTGGTCTCGTCGCAATTAAACACTTGATAGGCTTTGAATTTGTGTTTTACAACTAAGCTCTCATACTTGTCATAAAAATTGTCCACAACAGGCTTATTAATCCCAGCTGCCCGTGCTTGACTCGTTGCTTCCGGTTTTCTTATTGATAAACTCTGATTGCGTTTTAGGAAGCCACTTAGCCAATCTTCTGATGCTTGTCCATTTTTATGCCATGCCGGTGGAATTCGCGTTCCATTAGCAATAGCAAATGATAAAGCAATAACTCTTGTTTCCTTTGGTGATAGTCCGTGATTAATAAGAGTGCACTTTTTCAAGTATTCTGCTAACTGAGATTCCATTTCAGAAGAAAATATTTGCGAAGGATGAGTTTTACGTTTGATTTGAGCAGGAGGAAACAGCCCACTTGAGGAGAATCGTTTGGTATAAAATGCAACTGTAGATGGTTTTAGGTTGAATTTCTCCGCTGATTTCCTTATTGAAGATTTTCCACTCAAAACATCGGAAATCGCTCCGTGTAATGATTCTTCAATTGGCTTTTCTCTCTTTGCAATATAATTCCTCGGCATGGTTTTGTTAGACAGGACTGACTTGTTTGAAGTAAGGAAACTGCAATGTTGGAAAAGTATCGTTGAAAGTGTGAAGGCTTCTTGCTTTGACTTGCTGGTAGGCCTAGTAAGGAAACAATAATGTTGGAAAGGTATCGTTGAAATTCTGAAGGTTTCTTACTTTGACTTGCTGGTAGGAAGGCAACTGGAATATTGGAAAAGTATCGTTGAAAGTGTGAAGGCTTCTTGCTTTGACTTGCTGGTAGGCCTAGTAAAGGAAACAATAATGTTGGAAAAGTATCGTTGAAATTCTGAAGGTTTCTTACTTTGACTTGCTGGTAGGAAGGCAACTGGAATATTGGAAAAGTATCGTTGAAAGTTTGAAGACTTATTGCTTTGACTTGCTGGTAGGCCTAGTATAAGAAAACATTAATGTTGGAAAAGTATCGTTGAAAGTCTGAAGGCTTCTTACTTTGACTTGCTGGTAGGAAGGAAACTGCATTTTTGAACATAGTTTATCGCTGAAAGTATGATTGCTGAAACTGGGCTGAATGTGAGGCAACAGCAGTAGGCCTACAACAAATTTACAATAACAGTATAATTATATTAAAAGTTTAAAATTATGCAATAATTAACAAATGTTACAAATGTTACATTTCAATTACGAGAAGAGTCATTAACTTGTGCCATATCTATGCCTAGGCCTACATCAAACGATTTAGTGACTGGACATCGACAAAATTCTGCTGTTTCATTATTAAAGAATAAGCCACAACTATCGTCAAGCCAAAAAATTACATTACCAGTAATTTCTTCCAACGTTATGAAGCACACTTCATTTACAAAATGCTCTCCTCGAAAACTAGCAGCCATTAGCCTATTCATACATCACGACAAAGCAATGGCTACCTGCCAATTATAAAGAATCGATTGATATCCAATCGATTTTAAGTTCCGCCCCCCTCCATGTTCACTTATCATTATTTTCTATTATAAGATTTTTTTTTTATTTTATAGGAAATCACTTTAAAAAATTATACATTTAATTAGTTGTGGAATTACCTATATTCCAGATTTTTTTGGTTGAAATTATTTAATCCCATCCCTTTATTTAGACCCTGTCTAAAGTGGTACAGGTCGCTGTACAATTTCACCCCGGGTAGGTCAAAAAACGACCGAAAATTCAAACCTCTATAACTTTTTTTACATTCAAGTTATGAAGTTGAAAAAAATTCAGGAGGTGCGCGGAGGGGTAAAATTTAGTTAAGTAAAGAAAAATGTATTTTTTTTTCAAAAGAATGGGAGAAAAGATACGAAAACCGGAACGGTCCAATATGGGTCCGTTCTCCCCTAGATAACTGAGAGGCTGGCCTTTTCGAACCAGATTGATGTTGGGATGCCGGGGTTGATGATGGAGTCTCACTAGTGGGGGGTACCTCGGAGACAGCTGAAGCTTGGCCGATGGATTTCTCGAATGTATCTACCCCGCGGATGAAATCCTCCTCAAACTTGAAACCGAACGTAGCCTTCCAGCGAGGGTCCAATGTTGACGCCAATTTGAACAGCGTGTTTTCTTCAAATGTAGCGAAACGTTTCTTGAGAGCTTCGAGCATCTTCTTCACAGCAATTTAGATGGAATGCTGCTCTTGCGGGTCATCATCTTCTTCGCCATCTTCACAATGATGGTGCTCCATCCCAGTAGGAAGTTCGTCCATATCGTCGCAGTCCGCGTCCATCTCTCCCCTGATGTAGCAGGCCAGCTTCATGCATCGGCAGAACGCTGGACAGCTCTGGAGTGTGGTCCCTTTGCATCAGCTCAGAGTTTTCTTGGAACGTTTTCAGGAATTCTAGTAGCTGCTGAAGAAGTTTTCGTTCTGAGTAGGTGATTTTCAGGTCGGACTTGTGGTAGTCAAGCAGCTCGTTGATGAACCGAAAGTTCTCGAGAATGGACTGTATCTGTATACACTTGCTATTCCATCTAGTCTTGCAGTCCGTCTTGAGCGTGGTAATCTTTTGGGGATAACTGGAATCAGCTTCAGCGTAGCAATGGTCTTGAAGACTATGATCGCTTTCTTCCACGTTTTCGGGTGTGATAACCAACAGGGCCTTGAGCTCATTTTGTTTCTTTGTCACCTCCGCTGCTTTGTACCAAAAGAATGTAAGAATATCTGCAAGTTTTGAGAAGATGGTTACGATTTCTGGAATCTGGGAGAGGGTGTCAACCGTGATGGCCGAATCAATTTTGTGCGGTACGCATGGTGATCGAGGATTACAAAATGTGACCAGAACACTTCATGTTGGCGCCTTCGTCTGTCAAGTACGTCGGCTTGGCCGAGGCGAGGCAAAACTCTTGCAAAGTATTGTTGATTGCATCGGCAATGTTCTTGCCAGTATGACGGTATTCAAGGTGCCTGTTGGACAGAACAAACCGGACGAATTTCCAGTCTAACGTGATGAATGAGACGATGACTGAAAAGTAGCCCAGTCTACGATGGTCATCGGTCCACATATCCGATCCAAGAGAGAGGTGGATGGAATCTAGTAGCTTTTCAATGACGACCTTCTTTACGTTGTATCGATCCGATCCAAGAGAGAGGTGGATGGAATCTTGTAGCTTTTCAATGACGACCTTCTTTACGTTTTAGTAGTGGTCGATAAGGTACGTCCTTATCAAAGTCGTGCGATCTGGTATGATGTAGCGAGGCTCAAGAACGTGGAGTAGCCAACGAATGGCACAGCCCTCCACAAACGCAGCTGCACGGAGACCCAAATAGATGACTTCGACTAAGGCTGCAGTGTTCGCCTTTACTCGTTCGATGGGACACGGCATCATCTTCTTCCCAAATCGGCCTTCAGCGATGTAGTCCCGGATGGATGAGTTTGAAACACTCGATTCCGGAGAGAAGTCACGGACATCAATGATGTTTCCATGCTGCCGCCTTAAATGGGTGATGTGCGTAGTTGTTGTCCCGTGGTAGGCGAAAACATTTTGAGGCCGACCGTTAGGGAGTCGCTCAGTCGGGCATAGATTGCAAAGAATCTGATTATCGTGACCTTCAACCATCGTCATATTTTTCATAATGGCCGACCTGGAAATCTTGCCAAATGGGGTGACACTCCTTCTTGCTTGATCCTCTTCTTGCTCGTCTCCATTGTCCCTCCTCTCTGGTGGGGGTACAGATTGGCCCTTTCTTTTCCATTGTTTCGGCTGCTTCTCAAACCTCTTTTGGCAGAAAGTAAACTCGAACGTCATCCTCGGAGGTTTGATCTTCCGCGAGCCGAGGATGAAGCAGGACCGATAGCAGAAATGTCATCGTGATTGAAGGTAGGAGCGGGTGTGTTAGCCAATGAATTTGAAGAGCCAGAGAGACTTGAGCTGTGAGAAGGAGAGTTGGGACTGTTCAAATCCAAAATGCTGTCATCAGAAAAATTTCCGGAATTGCGACAAGCCATTTGCGATTTTGGGCTTGTCATCTGTATTAAAGGGAATTGAATCAATAAATAAGTATTAATCGATGAAAAACTGCCAGATAATCAACGTACCAGGTGAGATAATGAAACATGAGGAGTTAATCATAAGGCCAATAAGTTCAGGCTATGTTGTTGCCTTCATAGCTTTACAGGAGACTGCCAATATAACGAATGTTTGTTATTGAATATAAATTTTTTAATGGTATTAAGTGCCAGATGTTGTTTTCACCTTCACATAACGCAGTTTGTTGGCCTAAAAAAAAGAAACAGCAGCTCCTTCTTAACACCGTAGTACCAAACAAACAGAACTTGAAGACCTGCAATATAAATGTTTTGTAGAATAAAATAACTGCCAACAACACAAAATGAAAATGTGGTTGAACCTTCACTTGAAGCTTTTTTAACATGAGAAATTTTTAGGAGACCAAAATCAGCTAAAGAGCACACCATAGATGAGCAGGAAAGCTTGAAATCTCGAGCCACAAAGAAAAACAGCCGTTAAGTCTTAGAAATCTGAAATAAAAAATGTGAAACCTTATTTCACAAGGTAATAACTGCATTATAGTTTAGATATATTATCAGAGTTGAAACTAGCTCACCGAAACGTGAGCTTAGCTCAAGCTCTCCGCTCACGGCCTAAAAGTGAGCGGAGCTCAAGCTCAAGCTCGCACAAAAGATGTTGAGCTTCGCTCAAGCTCACGTTCGCTCAAGCTCATTTCCAAGTTCTTTTTATTAATAGATTACCTTTGACAACTGACAATCAAAACGGTGTATTTTTTTCAGATTTGCTTTCATGAGAATGCGGTCAATGCTCAATGGTCTAACATTGAATGAGAATGACAAATCTGCCAGAACCATGCCCATCGCTCCCAGAATCATTATTCTCTACATTTACAGTTTCACAATCAACTTGATCATCACCACCTTCAGCACCCACATGACTTTGACTTTGTAAACTTGTAGAAGCTGTTCGCTTTTTTGACGCCATTTCTCATTAGTCTCTACTCTCTAAACAGTTTAAGACTTTCAGTTTCAGATTTCCTGGTTTTAATTTGAACAAAAATTTGTGTGAATTAAGCAATTAACTACAGAAAACCGATATTTAAGACACAACTCACAAGTTTATGTTTTTATTTGTTCAGTTCAATCACTAAGCTGTAACTGTAAGCATAAGCAACTAGTATAGACTAGGCTATTAGCAAGTAGCACAGACAGCTTTCCACCTCCAAACGTGGAGACTTGTCTCATTTCGGCAACCACTTTTAATTTTGGCCGCTAGATGGCGCCACAAGCGTGAGCTTCCGCTCATGAGGCAAAAGCTCAAGCTCAATCTCACACTTTTTCAAAAAGAGCGAAGCTCAAGCTCAAGCTCTCGTGAAGCTCGTTTTAACTCTGATTATATTATATTTGCATTATAGTCAGATCAAATATTTTGAAGAAAGAAGTCTGCTAATCAGGTAATCTGCATCTGCTTTCACCAGCCTACCAGGGTTGCAAAATATCACAATTTGGCAAAAGTCATGGGACCCAGCTGGGTGTATAAACTATAAAGTATACACAAATGTCTCAGGAAGGGAGCTTTTGGCTTAAACTTTTCGACTTTTGCTGGAAAGTCGACTAGATTAAGCAAAAAAGAAAAGTCGAAAAAACGGAAAGTCGAAGAAAGTCGAAGAAAGTCGAAAAAAGTCGACTTTTAGTCGGGTTGAAAAAATGAAAGTCAAAGTCGAAAAATCGACTCGAACTTTCGACGGTTCGACTTTTTTTAGTTCGGTACATACCAATGTAGTAGGCGACCTGATTTTTGCCTTTGCCCTTTGAACTCGATATAGATGGCGTTGCTGTCGGGAATTTTATATTGGGGTTTTGGGGTCTACATATTGTCGCGGTTATTGAGAGTATGGACTCTGTTGTCATGTCCAGCATTCTTTTATCGAAGATTTCCCGCAATCCCATCCGAGATATCCGGCAGTCTTGTCGGTAGAGATTTCCCACGATAGCTGCTGTTCTCCAAAAGCATAAATACTCGTACGTTTCCCTTGCTGTAGCCCCAGTCTACTTATGTCTGTTGTAGCGTTGTGTACGTTTACGGTGAATAAACGTGTCTTAGTCACTACCCGGGTCTTCAAGTAACTCCCACCAATTCTGACATTTGACATTTTACAATGTTTACTTTGACAATCTTTTACAGTTTATACCTCATTTTACCTTTTATACTGAGATTTTATTTTTACAATACATTTTCTCTTCACGACCCCGATTTTTACTCAGACGACCCAATTTTTTCACTTTTTACGTAGACGTCCTGTTCTTTGGCCGTAGCCATAACACAGAGCTTAGTCACTGGACGAATACAAGGGCTTTTGTGGTTGCTCATTTGAACTTTTACCACTCGAACAACGTTATCCGAGTCACTGGGAAGAACTTCAATCACTTTTCCTAATGGCCACTGTCCACGTAGGGTATTCGGTTCGATGATGAGTACCAGGTCCCCGACGGTAACGTTAGGCCGATTTTCAGTCCATTTTCTTCTTTCCGTCAGGTGTGGAACGTATTCACGTAGCCACCTGTTCCAAAAATGTTGGAGGATGGCCTGACTTTGAAGGAACTGCTTTGCGGTGACGTCAAAGTTCTCAGCATCTCCCAGTTTTAACGGAACGTACGGACGGGCTCCTCCACGTAGAAAGTGATTCGGTGTTAACGGGTCGGGATCTTTGTGATCCATGCTGAGGGGCGTTAGTGGCCGAGCGTTTAAGAGGGCTGCTACTTCTGTGATTACCGTTCGTAGGACCCCATAGGTAACTAAGCGATTTCCTAGGCTGACTTTCATGGCCCGTTTGCACGATTGCACGATTCTCTCCCAAAGTCCACCAAAGTGTAGTCCGTGAGGGGGAGTGAAATGCCACTCGATTTATTGACACGCCATCTTTGACTGCAGCTCTTGGTGTTGTTTTACCAATTCCATTAGAGCCTGGCGGAGTTCTTGTTCTCTAGCTACGAGATTGGTTCCATTATCGCTGTAGACGACGTTCGGCTTTCCACGTAGACTCGCGAACCGGGTAAAGCATAGAAGAAATTCTTCGAGACTGAGGCCATCGGAGACTTCTAGGTGAACCGGGCTCTGCCTTCAGGCTGGTGTAGACGTATGCCAAAGTCTTACAACATGGAATACCCGACAACTTTACTGAATCTTAACACGTTTTTACTAGGGATGATAAGAGAAATACACGTGTTTGTTAAATCCCGGGTTTCGGTACCATTTGTTGCGCACGTTCACGTGCAATAGGAACGTAACAACAGAGATGAGGGAGGGAGGGTGAATAACTGAAGATGAAAAATGACTAAGGGAAAACGGAACAGCTTTATTTCTTGATTGAAAAAGAGGGGGGAACAATGAGAGAGAGAGCTGGGTAATACTGTTTTAATTCATTACTTGACTGATACTGAGGGGGGGGGGGCAAGGGCTTACTTTAAACGTAAACATAAATAGAAGGCCCTTGCCACCCACAATCCAGCCCATGAGGGCAGCACCGTAGGTGACAACTGCAAAAGAGATAAAAAAAGATTTGAAGAAGAAAAAAGGGGGCGTAAACTAGAAAAACAAAATGCTTACCCCCCCTCTTACACAGTTGCTGAAAATATGCTAAATACAAGGTTGACACAATTAATGTGGAATTTATTTACGAATAATTTGTTAGATGTCTGAAAAAAGTGTAGCCTATATTTTCGTTATACCCGTCTGACAGCAGGTTCCGTCTATATAATTTGTCTTTTTGTGTTTTTCTCCCCGGTGACTGTTTCCCTTGCATCATTTTGTTCAGTTCTTCTAGCTGTGTCTGTTGCTTCCAGTTTTTTCGGTATTTGACTCCCATCGTGTTGTGCTTATTTTCCTGTTTTTCCCCTCTCAGCCACTTGGCTGATGATGGGGGACAGCGACGGTGGCTCCCCGTCCCCTATCCCAACTAGAGTCTGTATACACTGTCAAAATACCTTTTTTCCCAAATCCAAAGTTCACCGTTCTTGTTGCAATACGGCTCGCTCCAACTCTCTCAATGCTAGCCTTTCTCAGCGTCCCTCCTCCACTAATAATGACTCGCTTTTTCCAAGCCCCGCTTCCAAAGGTGACAAAAGGAAGAAAGATGTGCAGTCTCCCAACACCACCGACTCAACGGGCCAAAAGAGAGGCAGAAGTGATCCATCCACCCTATTCCTTGAAGAGACCGATACTAACACCATCCTCGACTGGCCTAAGGATGTACTTATTGCTAAGCTATCTCTGTGCATGTCCCACCTTCTAACTCAATGTAATCTTGTGTCAGACCTAGAGTCCCCTAACTCCATCCTTCGTTGTCAACTGAACGATCATGTGCTACAAGTTGGTAAGCTCAAGGCTGACATTGTGAACATCAAACTGGCCTTTGCAGACAGCGTTCTCGGCGCTAGTCGTTTTTGTAACCCCTCTGTCTCCCCTAACCCTTCGTACGCTATGGTTGCTCGTGGCCCTGCCACTAGTTCGGTGTTAGTTGCCAAATGGGTTGCTGGTTCAGAGCCCCCAGCACCAGTTGATCTAATGGCGGGGGAAAAGAGGTTGGACACCCTCAATACCGGCCTTATCCCCTCTCACGTCCGTGTTAAGAACGACAAGATGTTCATCACTCTGGACAACGAATTGGCGGTTTCCAAAGCTGCCGACATCCTGAACAAACAACCTGAGTTTCGCTCTCAGTTTTCCCAGGCTTCCAAGCTAAATTTTTTCTTTCCTGTTGTGGCTCTGTTTGTTGATGTCACAGACCTCGACCATCTTAAATTTGAATTAGAGCACCGTAACAAGCTAATGAGGGGTCAAATCCACTCCTTAAAGAAAGTCTATTCTAAACCTAATTCCCCGTTAGGTCACGTGAAAATCTTCCTTCAGTCGCGGGAAGCCAGAGACAACATTCTGCTCCAAAAAAAAGTCTCTGTCAATGGTGTGAACTTTCGCGTGGTTCCCATCGATCTCGATCGTGAGGTTAGACGATGCTTTCGTTGCCAAAAATACGGTCACATCCAAGGGGTTTGCAAGGCAGTTACTTCTGCCTGCGGTAAATGCTCTAAATCTCACCGAACTAGCGAATGCTCGGCAGCTAAAGATGACTGGCGCTGTGTAAACTGCGACGGCCCCCACCAAACGGGCTCCCCTTCTTGTCATGAGCAAATTAAAGCTGTGGCCCGTTACAGATCCTTTTTAGACTAGATGTGTAGTCCGACAGTCGCCCCTTCAAAACCACGGCTCCCTCTCCCGTTGCCGCTCAAGTGTATCCAAATCAATTTACGCCATTCTAAAACTGCCTCGGCATCTTTGGCTCAAGTGATGTTGGACCTGGACATAGACATTGCCCTTGTACAAGAACCCTACGCTTCCGGCACTTTTCCCCCAGTCGTGAATAATGCCCCACCTGGCTTCTCTTCCTTCCACCAACTGTCCGAACTCCATGCCTATGGCTCTTGTATCTTAGTCCGTGACTCGGTATCTAAAACCGGCAAGCTGACTACCAAACATTTGCCAAACCATGTTGCCTGCATCGACTTACAAACTTCCACTGGCCCTCTACGTTTTGTCTCCGTATACCTTCGGCCCTCCATAACTGACTTTCACTCAACAGCCCTATCTATCCTCGATACATCACTTGGTAACCCCCAACTGTGTGTTTGGCGCTGATGCAAATGCAAAGAACATTCTCTGGAACAGCAGATCCACGGACCCTAGGGGCATGGAGTTAGAGTCTCTTTTTTTATGCGAAACTTGTCTATCGCTAATATTGCTAAATCTAAGCTCGACATCGTACCTGGGGGTACCTCCTTCATCGATGTGACCTTCGCCGGACACCAAGTTAAATTCAACCGGTGGCTATTCTTGCCCATCCCTTCCCTGTCAGATCACCCTTACATCTACTTTGAGATTCACTCAGCCGTCCCACCTCTTTTTCCTAGTCCGTCAACGCGTAAGGGAGCTAATTCCATTCCATCTCCTCCCTGCATCGATCAGCTTCTTTTCTCCTCTTCTCTCGTCAGTATGCTCCACTCCAACCCTCCGACCAGTTTAACCTCTTTGGCGGCGATTGAAACCAGCATCTCGTTCATCTCCAACTGCATCTCTGTTTGTGCGGTGGCCGCTAATTTCCCTTTCGTTGGTCCTTCGTCCGCCAAAAACATGCCCTGGTGGTCCTCGCATCTGTGTGCTCTTCGAACCTCTACCCGCGTACACTTTCGTAGTTGGTCAAAAAACAAATCTAAGTCCAACGAAATTATCTACCGACGATCTAAGGCGGCCTATCAGCGCGCTATTCGTTCCGCTAAGGCTAAGTCATCGGAAGTTTTTAGATCTGAAGCTACTACTGGTGACACTTTCAAAGCTCTGGCCAAATTCTCTGGAAAAGCCAAGTCCATTCAGCTACCAAGCTCCATGATGATCAGCGGCTCACTTTCCTCCGACCCTAACATCATCATCGATGGCTGCGCTAAACATTTTTTCCCGGAAGAGTCCTCGACCAGCCAACTCCACCGTGACGTCCTGGAGAAAGCGGAAATCGCACTTAACACCACTCGCTCTGGCTGCCCGTCTGTTTCAGATTGGGAATTCGAGGCTGCCCACCAGTCTCTTAACCCTAACTCCGCCCCAGGATGCGACGGTATCTCTGCGTCTCTTCTTTTGTTAAGCCTTTCGTCCATCAAACCACACCTGCTTGCTATACTAAACGCCTGCATGGCCCTCTGCGTTTTTCCTACCTCGTGGAGAGTAGCCAAAGTCAAAATTATTGGCAAACCTAACAAGCTAGACTATTCGTCCTTAAAAAGCTTTAGGCCGATCAGTCTTGTCTCCAACCTCTCAAAGATTTTGGAGAAAATCATCCTTAGCCGGCTCTTGTGGCTCGCCAACTCTAATGATTGGTTCAGTCCCGATCAGCACGGATTCAGAGAGGGCAAATCAACGGAGACCGCCACGTATTCTCTAGTCAGCTTCATTGAAAGGGCCTTTTCTGACAAACAATCCTGTGCCACTGCGTTTCTAGATATACAAAGTGCCTTTGACTCAGCCTGGCACCCAGCCATTATCTCCGCCCTTAGTGAAAAGGGCTGTCCTTCACCCCTACTCCATCTCATCCATAGTTTTCTTTCAGACCGGCAGGTGATCTTAACTGTTGAAGGCTTTTCTCTGACCAAACCCGTACAGCTCGGCTGTCCTCAAGGTGGTGTCCTGTCTCCCTTCCTCTGGAACGTCCTAATCGATAATCTTCTTAGACTCCACTCCTCCTCTCCCGTCAAAATCATCGCTTATGCCGATGACATCACCATCGCCTCGCGGCACAAGGATCCAATGTTAGCTACCCGCCATCTCCAAGAAGCATGTGACCGTACTGCCCTCTGGTTGGAAAGCCTTAAACTTTCCCTTAACGCTTTTAAGTCTGTCTTTGTCCTGTTTGCCCCGAGGCTCAGGCCAAAGTTCGACCTCTCCATCACTATTAATGATGTCTTTGTATTCCCTTCGACTGAATTCAACTTTCTCGGTCTCACTCTTAGCTCCAATTTAAAATGGAATAACCATATCATAGGTAAACTCAACTCTTCACGCAGAGCTCTAATGGCGGCTAACTGCTGCCTACGCCAAACCTTTGGTCACGACCCAAAGCGTATACGATTTCTGTATCTCTCTACTGTGGAGCCAATTTTAACTTCCGCGTGTTCCGTCTGGCTTTCGTTTTTAAGCTCTAAAGCTGGGGTGAAAAAGCTACGATCATTCGAACGTTCCGTCGCTCGTTTGATTACTCTTTCATTTAGATCCGCTCCCACTGACTCTCTCCTCATTCTCTCCAACCTCGTCCCACTAGACTTGCGCTTTATGCAAATTGCTACTACACGTTTTCTTTCACTGCAAGGACTCGACTTCTCCCCTCGTTCTAAAGTTGTCATCTCCCGACGCTTTGTTCATTTCTGTTCGCTTCCACACATCTTCACCCCTCGCCTCCCGGTGCTAGTTTCGCTTCCGCCATGGTCCCTCTACATCCCTCCTGTTCGTACCCTTCCAGATGGAATACCTCTCCTGCCTTCTGAACCAGACTCTCTAGTCCTGTACCTATCTGCCACCTGCCTTAAACAAGTAGCCAACGTCTCCGTAGTTGCCACTGACATCTCGGGCATCATCAGATTCAGCAACGCCCGCTTATCGCAGCCCACCTCTCAACGCTTCGCCAGCTCTTTTTCAGTACGCGTGGCCTTTGATATAATCCTCTCTCTTAGCACCCGTTACAAAAGTTTCTCAATTTTTGCTCCTTCTATGTCTTTTTTTATCTTTACATCCCCTTGCGTGCGCCTTTTTCAGCTTGAAATCCAAAACCTTTCCTCTCTGGCTTCCTTAGCCACTCAATGCTCCATGTTCTACGGCCTCAACGCCCAGTCGCAGGGATACATACTAGCATCGTTCTGGGCTAACACTACCCTCCCTCCGGTAGTGTCAGAAGTTATGGCTGAACAGATCCCCAAAAGCTACGTCACTCCCCTCATCAAGTCCCATCTCCACAATCTTTGGAACTCCGAGTGGCTCTCCTCAGCTACGGGCGTCACCACTCGCATGTTC
This sequence comes from Daphnia magna, assembly GCF_020631705.1. Classification (NCBI taxonomy): domain Eukaryota; kingdom Metazoa; phylum Arthropoda; class Branchiopoda; order Diplostraca; family Daphniidae; genus Daphnia; species Daphnia magna. The sequence continues at coordinate 8,773,003 of NC_059182.1, forward strand.
TTTCCCGATGTCGACTCAACCTCTGTTTTCCGCTACCTTAGAACCAACGCTCTATCGTCTCAGGTTTTTACCGGCCATTGCTTCCTAAATATGCACCAACATCGCTTCGGCTTCTCTCCCTCGGCTGCCTGCCAGTGCTGAGCACCTCTCGAAACAGTTCAACATTACCTCCTACTTTGCCCGAAGTACGACCACTATCGAGCTCACCTCAAATCTGTAATCCTTGAAAACGGCTTGGTTTGGCCGCCCCCATTGCACTCCCTCCCTACCTCTAGTTCAGTTTGGAACGCCGTCCTGTCATTCCTAAAGAAAACTAAGAGGCTCGTGCGTCCAAAGTCCTAAATACATTCAGGTAGACTTAATGATCCCAGGGAGTCGGGGCTGTCCAGCCTCTATCATTCCTGCAGCAATTAAGTTTCCCTCCTATTACAGCCCAACCTCTATCCTCCCGTGGGTAGCAATTTGCCTACTCAAAGGGAAGGAACTTAGGTCTCTCGGCGACCTCGTGTGTCACAATGTTTTTCCTCTTCGGTATTTCCTCCTCAATGGTTTATTTGTTGTTATTTTTCATTATTTTTCATTTCTTTTTATTATTAGTGCTCTATATCCCCTTTCTTCTTGGTTTCTTAAATTTAAACCTCAGCTTCCCCAGATCAAGGCTCTGGGAATTGCAATGAAGCTCTTTCGCTCTCCCGTCGCTATGCCGGCGCCCATCGGCTGGTGGGCTTGAAGGTGCTACCAAGCCGGACAGACACATAAGGGTAGCTCGAGATGGTGCTTCTACCTGCAACTAACAGAGTCGCTGATAGGCCCAGTTTCCCATTACTTGTCTGTTTTCACTCTGTTTCCCTAGTCCTGTTTGTTCACATTTTACAATGATCTCAACCTCTCAATAAACCGGGCAAAACTCAAGTATGAGTTAGCCCTTTTATAAAAAAAAAAAAAAAAAAAAATACCCTCCTTCCTTTAGGTTTCTAAGAAAAAATTTTGCAATAGAAAACAAGTAAATGCAATTGAAAATGGAACCACTCTCCATAAGAGATGCCGTTTTATTACAGAAAAGTGATCGTCGATCTCGATCTCGATCAGTCCTAAAAATTGATCGATCGATCGTTCAATCAACCACAAAAGTGTGTTGATCGATCGATCCTTCAATCGATCAAGGTTCGATCGGAAATTTCAAAAGTGAAGCAAACACCTTTAGTTTACACTGTTTTGTATGAATTGATCCCACAAATCCCTTTTTGGATTTTTTCGATGGGTTTGTTGCCCAAAAGCGACAACATGTACCCTTTATCTTAAGAAAAACTATCATTTCAAAGTTAAGATCCGATAAATCGGTTATTTTGGCAGTAAACACTAGCCCCGCAGTGCTGAAAACCCGCTCACAAGCGGCCGACGACGGCAACGCACTGTTATATTCCCTAAATGAAGAATTTAGTGGGTAAAAATGTCGACGAGAAAAAAGAAACAGATTTTTTAATTTGAAAACAAATTGCAAAAAGATTTTCTTGATGGATGGGAAGTGTTCGAGGGATTTCAATGTCCCCGATACCGTCGTTGAAGTAACTATTGGCCTCATCGGTTTCCAAGGACGTCCTTCTTTTCTTGTACCCATCAAGAAAACGGGATTTTTTAACTGGTGACGTTGGTATTTGATTTCTTAGAGTGAATAATAAAAATCTTAGATGAATCATTATCATAGGAATTAGATGAATCGTTATCTTAGGAAAATAATCAATAAACTTACCTAGAGATCAGAATAGGGTTCGAACTGTTGATGCGACGAACAGCTGATTTCAGGTAAAGGGGCCGTGCACATACTACGTCACGCGTTTTTTTCCCTTTTTTAACCCCCTCCCCCCCCTTTGTCACACTCCGTTACAAATGGTTGCACCCCTATCCTTACGTCACAATTGGCTTGACCCCTCCCCCACCCAAATAAAAAATATATCGTGTTCGTTTTTTCTTTATTGAGAAAAATTTCTCCAGTTAACAGAAGTGGCTGATCAACTTCAAGTCTCGGTTTCCCAGGCTTATTCCGTATACTCAAAACAGTTTGGATTTCAGGATTTGTTTCACAAAGTTTTGCCAACTTGATCTTTTTTGATTCTCGGGATTTCTTGGCCCTATTTTGATTATCTATTTTTCTTTTGAGCAATTGTTCTAACTCCTTCTTCTTTGTCTTTTTTTCTTTTAGTTCCGATTCTTGTTCTTTTGTGATGAATCCATTGGCTTTTCTATTAAAAAGACCCACAAGATCGGAGTTGATTATTGAAATTTGAGTTTTTAATTGCTCTTGAGCTGGTTCGGGCTTTATAACTGAAGGAATTGCATTTTGTACTGCTTTGGTCGAAGTTGCAGCCTCAGGAATATCTTCACCGGCAATTTCGTGCTCAAGAAACTGATCTGAATCTGGCATGAACTCCAGAGCAATTGGTTGGACCGTTAATGTGGTGTTCAATTGCGAATCATTTAACACATTTTGGACATTATTTTTCGTGCTTGTCAAGGCATTTTGCTTCGACCATAAATTCAATAACCTTCCTTTTTTCTTTAAAGAAACCAAATTCCATTTTTTAAAAAGGGAATTGACTTTCAGTTCCAACTCACTCTCATTTTTTATCTCTTTCCAAATTAAAACCACCTCCTTCTGACAATCTTGTCTTTTTTTTCTGAAAATGCCCTTGTATACGCTTCAAACAGGGAAGCAAATAATTTGTTTTTGTCCATTTAATGGGATCAATAAAAATTTCGTTCAGATTCTAACTACTGATTGTAAAAGCAACGTGTCTGGACTACTTTTTTTTTGAAAAATTAATTGGCCACCAGAGGGCAGTGGCGATTGTCAAGTGACGTCATTTTTTCAAGGACCCCCCCCCTCTCCCCATGTCACACCGCGTCACACTTTCATTACCCCCCTCCCCCCCTCTTCGGGTGACGTAGTATGTGCACGGCCCCAAACGATGAGTTGAAATTTTTCTTCCTTAACTGCCCAAATGGTTTTAAAGTTTCGATCGGAAACAGAAGCGTGTAGCAAATGGGCGTTGTTAAACATGCCACTGAATCGCTTTTCAATTCCACTCTAGACGCCATAAACAAGCGGTAGACAATGTAAACTGTCGCCTCCTTAAAGAATTCAATAAAAGTCTCTTGAAGCAACTTGATTGTTGGCAGAAGACAACCAATCGACATTTTCTCCTTGTTTTGTAGTACATCTAATGCTTGCGTGAATGGTTCCATAATTCTTACCTTCTCTATAATGAACTCTTCTTGTTTTGTTCTGGTTGTTTTGTTTTGTTTTGGTTAAAGTTGAAATTTTAAAGTGGCAATTAAAATAATTCCTCTAACTCTTCGTTTTTAGATGCAATAAGTTTGGTAACGCATTCAATTGCGTCGAAAAACAAATTCCATCTTGTAGCATTATAGAGAACGAAAATCACACCCAATTTGTGTTTGATGACATCTGCTGCCAAAGAACTACGCGCTTGCTTATTTCATATTGCCTGCAGTTTCTTGTCAAGACGCTTCTTCACCTTTTTTATAGTCACGTTGGAGATATTATTGACACCCGTAGTTGCAATGAGGTTTAAAAGATGACATGAGCATCTCATGTGTCTTGGCAGTTTTATTACCTCTTCTTCAGCATCCCCTACTTAATATATAATATAAATATAATATAATATATATGTATATATATATATAATATTAAATCCTAATATATAAAGCATTTCATGATTTTTTTGTCGAAATAGGCGTTAGTCGTGTGCGTGAACCTAAAAAATTGTTCGGCGTGGATTAAAGATACATGCGTAAAAAATAGTCTGCTTTTGACTTCATATTTGGATTCAGTGCAAAGTTGTGTATATAACAATATTTTCATAAATATTGTCGGTAGCCTGTGGCATATGTTCGTCGAAAAAATTGGTTTTGGACTTATAGTTTGTCCGCAAAAAATTATTTAAATTTTATGTATTTCAGGGAGATGGTGATTACCCAATTCCTCTTCAAACCGCACCAACCTATACACAAAACAAAATTATGAATCAGTTTACTACTCGAGTAACTATTTTTATAGCAATAATTTTGCATTAATTGGTAGACCTTGCCATGAGCTTTCCATACCTGCTATTTCATTGAAAAATATTAAAAAAGAAAAAATTCCCAATGTAACACATTTTTTTTTAGTTTTGTTGCTTACGTCCAATAGAGCAAGTGATTGACGCGCACCCTCTCCCTATTTGTGAACGGACTCTTGCGGATTTCGCCATGTTTGTTACGAATCCGTTTTTCCTCTGAGGAATCCTTATAGGGAAAAAAGGGGATCGCAAAAAAAAAATTTTGAAACCTTCCCAATTTACCAAAGGATACTAGCAATAATTTTGTGTTAAAGGTAAATGAACTAGCTACATTTTAATATTAAATTAAGGGTATTTAATTCTAGAAAACAGCTAAATTTTAATGTTTAACGGTATTGTTTACAATTTTCATTGTCTTAGGCCCTGGGTATGATGACACCCTTTTACAACGCAGCTCATTTTTCCTTACACATAATGTAAACAATAATGTAAACATAGCTAGTTTTACCAGAGTAAAAGAATACTATATATATAATATAATACTATATATATATATACTAGAGTAATAGAATACTATGTATAATATATATAGTATTCTATTACTCTGGTAAAACTGTAGGAAAAAAAAACAAAGGGTTTCTAAGAATTCGGCAACTCCGGTTGATGCCGCAAAAAAGAGATTTTCATAATTTCGTTTTTTAACCACCTGTAAAATCGTTGGATAAAAAGAAAAAAAATCTGAAAATTAGGCTTCAGGTAGAACTAACGTAGCTCTTTTTTTAAGCCCTTTTGCGTCTTCGTAGCCCTAGCTGTTTGTAAAAAAAAACAAGCCAAAGTGACCTCATTTGCATAAGATCCTCTCGGCTTTCTAAAGACTTTTTCATCGAATTTTCACCCACCCTTCCCATTAAAATAAAATGCTGGAAAAAATTAGGGACGTTCTCACTATTTATGAGAACGTACACAAAAAAAATGTACCATTTGGGGAAAATTGTGGCACTGAGAGAACCACAAAAACGGCGTTTTTGCATAAGGTTCTCTCAGGCTTCCAAAGACTTTTGGTAGGTACTGTACATAAAATTCGTTGAATGATAAGAAATTATTTATATTACCTAGAAATTAACCAATTATTCTTACTTCTAATGTAAAATTGTTTTCATGTTATCTACGAATTAAACACAAGAAGTTGTTTTTTAAGGGAGGTGGGAGAGATGAATTTGAAAATTCAGCTGAAGTGAATTTAAAATAAAAATTCACGCAAAAATGGACTTTTTTAAAATACTGAAATTCACTTAAGCCGAACTTTTTGCGCAAAAATGGGCCTTTAGTTCATCAATAGTAATGGATAAGTCCTAATATTAATATTTTATTTTAACCTTTCAGGTATCGTATTCCAATTTTAAGGAAAACGAAGACACAATAGGACAATCAGTTGCAAAGAAAGCTTCCAAGTCTATCTTTGCCTTCGATGAATGTTCAATGCATGGAGAATATGGCTTCTTCAGCCTTGGGGATGCCAGTTTTACTGGTTGGCTAAGGGGTAGGACATGTGACCTGCCCTTTCCCCATTTCCATCCAGGGCCGTATGAAGTAACTGAACGCTCAGCTTAAATCAGCTAATCTCAGTAAAAATTTCCACTAGATAGTTTGGATCAGCATGTCTCAGTAAATTCCTGAAGCCCTTTCTCTCTTGGTTACTATACCTTAAGAGAGGTGGCTACATGAAGAAGTAAACAAACGTTGTATCAAAATTACAATCAAAAGTGACATAATTGAAATAATTGTTTGATGAGAAAATGAAGTGTTAAAGTTACACGGCGTATCCTGAACAAAATTGGACCGTAATAATATTATCTGTCGCAAATCAAGTGATTCAACAGGATGGCGAAGACGAGGATATAGTTTTTCAAGAGTTAAGTAGACCGTTTATGGCAAAACAGCAAAATTTTATTACAAATTGGAAAGATGCAAGAGAGTTTTCGGGAATTGAAAGGTCCAGTATGTAAAAAAAAAAATCGACCACCCTTTTCAATTCGAAATGCCCCTATTGTCGAATAGCACAATTGCATGGAATTTTAGGCCACATTTTACCATGTGCTTCAATTTGGCCTAAAACTCCATGCAATTGTGCTATTCGAAAATAGGGGGCATTTTTATTTGAAAAGGGTGGCCAGATTTTTTTAGTGCATACTGTACATTGATAGAACTGTGACTGCATACTCTGACCCTTAATTCTAAAAACATTTCAGAATGTCAAGGAATAGTTTTGAGGTAAGTCAACATATAAAATCCACTTTCACATCCCGTGTTAGTTGAATTTCATACTATGTTTATATTTTATTAAGCTTTCAGCCCGCAGGATGGCTATACATTAGTTTGTTTCATTCCCGTACTTTTTAAATTTTTATATGGGCCTTTTTGTATCGAGGTTACTTATATGTTGAATAACTTCCCTATTTTTTTTTTCTGAAAAAAAAAATAAAATCTAAACCCCCCGCCGACTCAGAAAGTGTGAAAATGGTTGATTTTTCATGGTTTTTTGACACGCTTGGATTGCGTATTATTTTAAAAAATCGGGCCTTAACATATTATTATTTAACTAAATAAACTACATACATGTACTAATTTTTTACTAAATCGAATGAAATTTAGACCCCCCACCATAGATTTGTACATAACGTTTTTCGATATGAGATGGTGACGCAATTGCGTTACCTGTCAGGGTGTGAAAAAATCCCATTAGTCTTATTTCATCACATATAACATATTAGACAACAATTTAATGAGTCATTAGACTCATAACCAGTTATCAAGAAGTCCGATGTGAACCTTTTTTTATGTGCCTCGCAGTTAAGTGTAATATTTTCCAATGAATCGCCGAGTTTCATATAGTAATTCTATTACCGATATTATTATTGGAAGTATAGAAAATGAAAGTCTCGCTGAGAAGAATAAGCTTCCAACTAACAGAACTGGCAGGGGCCGTTATTTGCACATGAGGACTGAAAACGCTCTGAAACCCAACAACGATCTAATTAGTGCACTTTTTGGCGAATTGGAAATTGTGTGGGCAAAATCTGGCATTCCCATTAAACAGAAAAAACATGTGACGTTACAACTAACTTCATTGTTGGACGAATACCGAAAGCTCAAGAAGGAAGATGCGAAAAATCTTGTTAGTTCCAAACCAACACGCTCCAAAAAAGAGAACATACTGCAGACTAAAATTAAGTGCTTTCAAGAGAAACTGAACAAACTTTGTGATATTTCTACTATTGACTGTTATCAAACATTACGTTCTTCTAGAAGGCAAAGTTGGAAAACTGATTGGGCTTTTTACGAAAACCAAAAAACTACCAGAACCCAAAACATTAATGCTGTTGACAGAAATGCCAAAAACTTCGAAATTCATAGTAAGAAACGTGACCGAATTGAATTACCAAATCAATGGCAATGCATGACCGACTAGCAAATTCGGGATGCGATTGACTTGATAGATGGCAAATTGGACTCAACTGACTGTGATGAAGAAGAAGATTTTAAAGGGATCCCATCTAAGAGAAAAAAATCCAGTGAAAGCGTGTCTCTTTCACTTCCAGCAAAGCAGTTATCGAAAGTCATGTCGCAGGTGTTCGACAGATCAAACATTTCTGTTCGGAAGCAGTTACTAGTCCAATCAACAATTACTAATTATGGCGGTTAAAGCGTCAATTCATTTTCCTTGTCCGTGTCATCCGTCTGGCGTCAACGGGCTGCGGAACGAAAATTGAAGGCCAAAGAAGTCAAGGAAAACTACTTGAAGAATTAACCGAAATATACGACGGTCTATTGGGACTCTCAACTTATTAAGCTTGTTAGCGGGAAAAAAGAAGAGCGCGTTGCTATATTAGTTAGCGGTGCATCAAGCGGGTATAACATTTAAAAAATATTTTTAAATATAATCCGGTGTTAATACTTAATTTTCTTCTCATAGACCGAAAATCCTTGGCATTCCATCCGTTGCAGATTCAACTGGTATTTCCCAAAAGAATGCAGTAATTGAAATGCTACATGATTGGCAACTAAAACAAGACGTCGTCGCTTTAGTATTCGATACTACCGCTAGTAATACTGGCTTTCGAAATGGTTGTGCCAGTTTAATTTAGAATGATCTGAACCGAACTCTCCTTCGGCTGGCCTGCCGCCATCACATGTAGGAGGTTCACATAAAAAAATATTTGGTAGTCCGTTTCGGGTAACACCGTTGGCCCAGAGGAGTTGCTTTTTAAGCGGTTTCAGAATGATTGGGGGAATATCGAACACGATCTTAACGACGCAACCCCATTCCAATATCCTGCGACCACGGATGATAACGGCAAGCCAATTATATCAATGGTAGCATCAACTGCAACAGAAGTTCTTAAATGGGCACAAGATTGTTATTCGACTAGTGTGTTTCTTAGGGCCGATTATAAAGAACTGTTAGAGTTAACGATTTTTTTCTCGGTGGTGACGTGACGTGTAAGTTAAGGAAACCGGGAGCGCTCCATCATGCTCGGTTTATGAGTAAGGCCATATATTTTCTTAAAATGTGCTTGTTGTCAACTCGTCTATCACTTTATGACGAGGAACTCGATCAAATAACCCGAATGGCAAATTTCATCGCACTTTTTTATGCTAAATCTTTCCTTTGATCTAGATTGGCCTTAGTTGCCCCAACGGACGATTTGTTGTTTCTAGGGTCCATGATATGGTATAAAGACGAAGACGAAGTAATAGCAAAAGCAGCGATCGAATCTTGTCTCCGCCATCAATGGTATTTCACAGAAGCCTTTGTTGTGTTTCCAATTTTAAACGAAAATTTATCAGAATTTACTAGGTCGATGCTAGCTCGAAAGCTGTGGGAAACACCAAGACCAAAGGAATTCACTGTGGGAAAACTAAAATTTCCAATTAAATCCGTTGATGAAATGCCTCTTTTACACTCACTCATAGGCCCAAATTCATGTTGCTTTTTAACGTTATGAGACTTCATGCTAGTCTAACAGATTGGTTGCAGCTACCGCTAAAGTAATGGGAGCGGATGACTGATTACCGGGAAAAAAGGGCTTTCGTTCGACAGTTAGAAGTAGTAAATGATTGCGCAGAACGTGGAGTAAAATTGATTTCCGATTTCAAAGATATTTGCCAAACAGAGGAACAACAGGCTTTTTTATTTCAAGTTGTTGAAAATCATAGAGTCTCAAGGTCTTCCTTGAAAAAGTCTGATCTTGATCGATTATGAATATATTGTGTGTTTTATGTTATTGATTATCACTTTGAGTCTTTTGAATAGTAAATATTCAATTTTTCGAAGGCAACTCAGCGAAAAATAAATTTATCTCATCAATACTTCAAATTTTTGTATTAAAACCTATGGCGGGGGGTCTAAATTTCCTTCGATATGGTTCAAAATTAGTACATGTATGTAGTTTAACTAGTTAAATAATAATATGTTAAGGCCCGATTTTTAAAAATAATGCGCAATCCAAGCGTGTAAAAAAACCGTGAAAAATCAACCATTTAACACTTTCTTAGTCGGCGGGGGGTCTAGATTTTTTTTTGTTTAGGAAAAAAAAATAGGGAAGTTATTCAACATATAAGTAACCTCAATACAAAAAGGCCAATAAAAATAAAAAAAAAGGGCGGGGATGAAACAGAATACTATACATTTACATAGTACTGAAGCTGTTACTGTGGTGCCAGCTCAAACCAAGCTTCTATTGACTTTGTGGACTTTAGCCAATCGCCAGTCTTTTCAAGGCTTTGGAGATAGGATTGGAATGTATATGGGTCTGTATCAAAGAAATTAAGAATACTCTTAGCGTAATTAAGATTAAATTATCTCATATGAACCGTACACTTAATTTTTTTAGCACTGCCAGAGTATTTCGGTTCAACTCGATTGAATACATCATATGGCCAATTAGGGTTGAATACAGAGCAATCTCAGGGCAGTTTAATTTTCCCCGTGCTATATGTAAACACAATACTGGCTATTCCATTTAAAGACTTGGTTTTATTCCATGTGTCTTTCTATTTGTGTTTATACATGTTAAGTATAAAAAGAAACAAACTGGGAAGTGCGGCTTCGCTGAATGGGAGAGCAACAGGGAACGAACTCTGAGAGTGAGACTCAGTCTTTTACGTTACAACTGAGAGAAAATACACGTTGTTTTGGAGAGTGAAGAGTGGCTAAAAGTTACTAATCCAACAGGTTATGGGCCCAGCTGTACGCACAGCAAATTTTTCGTTAGTGCCTCTTTTTTTTGTGTAACCTAAAGTGAATTAAAGTACTACGATGGAGAAAGATGGCCGACACCATATTGGATGGTGCCTTGATGGGAAAAACTACGAATCGTGGAAATTTAATCTAGCTGGCACCCCATAACTGCTATTGGGAGATTCTGCCTATGAATTGACTCCTAGATTAATTAAGTGATCCCAAGATAATAGACGCCTGGATAAGGTAAGAAAAATTATAGTATTTACTAGCCTCTCAAACTTTATTACAAAATAGTAACACACATTCTCTATCCATTATCCGTTCCTATAATTCTTGAATCATTGAATTATACATACCTAACAATCTACTGTCTTATAATGTATTCTTCTATTCTAGAACTCTATCAATAAGACAAATTTTAGTAGGATTTGATTGATAAGCATTGTATTCCAGAGGCAGAAAAACTTCAATTGGAGAAAAACAGATATTTACACTGACTATTAAAGGGCGTAGTTCAAATACTGGTAGCCAGTTTCCAATTGGTGGTAGACTTGTAGATCATAGCGGATGTAAGTCAACAGTTCACAGGAAAAGTAAGTCCCTGTGAGAAAGTGTTGACCTTGGTTCTTGTTCTTAGAAAAAAGAGAAGTTAACGTTGGTAACAAGTGGAAAAACAATGATTAAAGTAGGGTAGTTACAGAAAATCTAAATTAATCATCCAAAAAATGGGCCAAAAACAAACAAAAGAACACGAAAATGAAGCCCAAAAAATCTCCGATCTAAAAAATGTGCTTAAAAATGTCATACGTAAACTAGAAAGCTTTGAAAAAGGTTTTAAAACGGATGAAGGTAACTTAGTAAAAATTTTTTTTCTCCCGCATACATTATTTTATCAGCAGCTCAATACGTAGAAAGTTTGCGTAAAAGCTAAAAGGTAGTGATGTGACGTTAACTTTAACGATTAACGTGAACCTCACGTTAACGGACGTTTTTGGGGTCCGTTAACTTAACGTAATAACTTAACGTTTTTAAATTTTCATGCGTTAATTTCAACGTTATTTTATTTTTTTTTAGCTTGAAAATGCAACGCTGTGTTAAGGTTTTTTGGTTTAGGTTTACTGTAAAAATTTAAATTTCTACTTCTTACACGGCTCAGCGTACGTTCGTAGTCTGCTAGACATTTAGAAGTACACAATGTGTTTTTGAATGCTTTAATAAAGTTCATTTTTTAGTGATTGACTGATTGTACTGATTGAAATGAGTGAATCCGAGAATTCCTCAGAAGATGAAGGGCAATCTATTCAGTTAGTCCCTGCTAATCTACGTAAAAGAAGCCTCATTCACAATTATTTTGTATTCAACCAAAAGTCGAATACAAGTGTGTGCAAAACTTGTAAAGCTGAGCTTGTAGGAAAAAATACCTCAAATCTTATAAACCACCTCAAAAAAGCAATTCATTTGAAAGATTTATATCATAAATATCTTAAAGAGGTGTCTGATAATCAAGAAGATACTGCAAGTAAGAAGACTAAGTTGTCGAAGGAAAAAAAGAAACCTGATTCAAAGCAACAGACTCTTCTTCCGGTATATACTATTTAGCACGATAAATTAATATTATGTTTTATATCAGTTCATAACGTGTTTGTTTTCTTTGCTTTATAGATTGCATCAAAGAACATGTTTTATCCAAAGAAATCAAAAAAACAAATTCTTTTTCGTAAAAAATTGACCTTTTTTGTAGCCACCACATCATTCTCAACTTCTTTAAGTGAAAATGAGGATTTTAATGGATACATGAATTTGTTAGACCCACGTCACGTACTGCCAGGTCGCAAAAGACTTACACTCGACATTATTGAACTGGCCAAAAAAGGCAAATTGTTGATAAAGAAAAGAATTAAGTCAGCTCTCTCGAAGCCCATGGCAACGGAAGACATATGGTCTAAGAAAGGCCTTTCATCTTCTTACTTGGATAAGTCAATCAAGACGATCAATAATGAAGACGTTTTTAATCTTACCTTATTTATTACATTTATTATTTAGGCATCACTCTTCATTATATATCTGAAGATAATAAGATTGAGAAGGTTGTCCTTGATCTCGTTTACTTCCTGCCTCCCCATACTGGATGTGAAATTGGCTTATTAGTCACGAAAATTTTTCAAGAGTGGAAATCGAAGTCCCTATTATAGTAACAGACAACGGGAGTAATATGGTTAAAGCATTCAAACATTCCCGTTCTAACCACGTCCAAGAGGTGATCGACAGCGTTGTAGCCAACAACACCGAACAAAATGTGGTGACGGAGGCAGTACATCAAAAAAATCTGTTTTCTGACAGCTCAGACGTTGAGGCTGATGTTGAAAATGTAAACGACCTGTCTTTCAACGAAGAAAATAGCAGAGAAAATCCAACGCCGGAAAACATGACCCCTATTACCGCAGAAAATTCCAATGCTCTAGATGTAAGTGACTCAACACGTTTTGATATTTCTGATCTGACAACATCTGAAATCGAAATGGAAAATGAAGAGGTGGAGTTCCTTCAGTTTGAACGTCAGGCATCAGAGTCTCTGAGAACCATGTTCTTCAGAAATGAAGGCGAAACTGAAGAACAATATCTGAAGAGACTATCATGTTTTTCCCACAGACTACAATTAGTCATGGCAATTTTCGACAAGTTCAGAATCTACAACGCCAGACTACCACAAATTGGATCGACGCACAGACTGCCAGTTTTTGCCACTGTCATTTCTAAGGCAAGAAAATTAGTTTCTAGATTTAACACATCTTCTGTAGCCACACCACTTCTCATCAGCCTTTCCGGTAGAAAGCTACTAACTGATGTGTCGACCAGGTGGTCTTCAAATTATTTCGTCATGGACTGTCTATATCAACTACGCAAGCCGGTTTCTCAGGTGTGCCAAGAACTTGGTTGGGATGAGCTATCTAATTCAGAGTGGATCATGCTTAAGTCGATAATAGATTTACTGCAACCATTTGCTGCATACACTCAATTGGTGAGTGGTGACAAATACGTCACCTTTTCATCTGCTGTCCCGTGTATTGAAGAATTAAAGTTACATCTCCAGAAAAGTGCCGAATCCTCTGGCTTACACGGAGTAGCGTGCGCCATGCTAGCAGACTTATCTAAAAGATTTGATTTTATGACAGAAAAAGATGACCCCGATTTTGATTGCACGTACTTGTTCGCTACTTGTCTTGATTGCAATTTCAGAATTTTTTTAATCGAAGATCCTGATGTTCAGAAGCTACTTCTCAATAACGTAGTAAAAGTTGCAAAGCAACTGGGTTTGAAGTATTGCAGAAAAAGTCCCAAGCAACGACACTGATGCCAATCGCCTCATCTTATCGTCATTGGAAGAAAATCAAGAAACTGAAGAAGGAAATCAAACAAATGGTGACGGCGGAGGATACGAAAATTTGAATGTGGCTTCATTTCAGTTGCTGTTGGAAAAAAAAATGTCCCATAGGGTGTCCAATAGCAACAATTATTCACGCTCATGTCTGGAAGATCTACTACCGATTTGAATTCTGATAATGACAAGTTGACCAGCATTGAATCAGAACTATTGGACTACTTCAACTTTGCAAGTCGTAACTTGGATCTGCCGACAACAACAACCATGCAAGACATCATTAATTATTGGAAAGACAATGCGGAACTGTTTCCCTTTGAAAAAATTTGGCATACAACATTTTGAGCATTCCAGTCTCTTCGGCAGCTGCCGAACGTGAGTTTTCTGTGTCTGGATGGCATTCACTGGGGAGAAAGAATCGAACAACAGGAGTCACTTTGGCAGCAAAGGTGTTCCTTACTTGTAACAAAGACCTATTAAGGCCCCTATTTTTTAAAGTCTTGTTTACTTTCCTCCTTGTTTTTCACAGTTTCTTTTTTCTCATTAGAACAGCGAAATATCCAAATGAGAAAATGCCTAATTATTTAATGGATCTACCTGATAACCGTAATAAAACTAATCAAGACCGTGTCTTATATTCTAACTTGTATTTTTTTATAAAATAACGTTTAAAATAACGTTAACTTACGTTAACGGACGCTATAAATTAACGCGTTAATTAACGCGTTAATTTAACGTCAAAAAGTAAAGCTCCGTTAACTTAACGGATAACTTTAACGTTTCAAAAAACCACTAACGTCACATCACTACTAAAAGGTAATCATAAAGGAAAAAATCTAACAGTCAAAATGAAGATGAAATCGAGACGAGTTTGAATCTATGTTTGAAACTGGTGTGACATTACTTTTAGTTGGGGAAAAAGAGCAAAAGGCAAAACGTTGCATTCCCTGTGGGAAAGGATACCCCGAGCAAAGGGTAAATGCATTTCTAACCCTCAAAAACAAACCCAATGGAATTACGAAAAACCAATAATAGCTCCATAAATGGGAATGAATGCTGATTCGAGGAATGTGCAGTAGAAAGATAAGAATTTTTTGTTTTAAGTTGAAAAGCCAGTTGTGAGATGTGCAACGGAAAAATTCTTGACGAAAAAGGAGAAACGAAAAACTTTTCGTCTCTTTCTAAAACATTGGGTAACGATAGAAATGAGTACATTAAAATGTAGATCGAAGAACGCTGATTCAGAATCATTGCTTGAAAATGTTGTGCTTTGAGAGGGAAGTCTCAAAAAAGAGCTTAAAAAAGGTAAAAAGTGTTTGGTGAAAAATGGGTACTCCGCAAACGTTATTTTATCAATAATTTGAAATCTTCAAAGCCAGCGTAAAGGTCAGAAGGACGACCCGCAAAAGTGCCGGTGTCGGTTCTCTTCAGTTTATGAATTTTTGGTAAAAAATATATACACGGTATCTAACTTTTTTTGGCTAAAAGTCTTGAAGCTTCGCTGAATTTTTAAATCGCTGTACATTTATTTAGCGATTTTGATAGCCCCTTTATAATCCCTTTTTTTTCTTATAGACACGGTGAAGTTGATTAATTACCCGAAGGGTTTCTATTCACTGCGGCTAGTTTAGTTGGTAATAGTCACACTAGATGGGTATAATTGGTAATAGTCACACTAGATGGCTAATCAAGCCAAAATACAAAAAAATTGTTTTAATGTTGCAGGATACGTGTAAATGTAAAAAGCGCCGCTTCTATTTTGGAATTATGAAAGTGTAAATAGAATAGAATGGCTGCGTAGTGATCATCGACTTTTACTTTGATTTTGAAACGAAACGACCATTACAGTGCACTACAGCCCATTGTCAGATTTACAGTCATATTCGATTTTTTAGTGTCAAATAATTTCGAGCAATTACATTTGTTTTGGAAAATGGGTCGTAATAGGAAAGTGGATATGGATCCAATTAAAAGAGCTCGTATAGATAAGATGCTTGAGCAGAGAAAACGAATAGGTAATATAATAATGAGGGAATTTCTTCAGAAGTTTTTGACAAAAATTTTTTCCAACTGTGGATATTGTAGATTAAGAAGCATGTCTATTGTACATATACTATAGAATTTTGACGGATTATTACTAAATAATATTTTATATTCAGGAATTAGGGAAACTTGTAATGAGACAACAGGAGAACTTATCAATGATGGTATTATATAATAAGATTTTTAAATTGTTTGATATAATGTCATAATGACTTCAGAGATTTTACTCATAGGTTTTATTTATACTGTCTTATTGTATAGAGCATGTGCAACTTTTGATTCACTAATAGTAAACAATTCTTTTTTTCTTAATAAGGAGTGAAACAAACCACGAGTGAGACACCAGAAAAAGTTATGAATAAAGGTAGGCTACTACATAACATTTTGTATTGCTCGACAAAGTTTCTTATAATAAATTACAGAATGAACTTGTAAGTAACTATAGCATATATACAGTACCCACCACAAGTGTTAGAAAATGCGCGGATACCCGTAAGCCTCCGTGTAAATACCTCGCTGATTTGCGAGGTATTTACTTAGGTATGACTTTTTCCCACTGGGGGGGGAAAATCAGCCGCTCGGATATGTGTTCGCGACAAAGAAAGAGTTGCGCATTCCTTGCGCGCCATGCGCCCCCAGTGTGAAAAAATCATACTACATTTTCCCTGTGTCGTTGTACACACAATAATAGTCCTTGAATGGAATGCGCGTTTTTCCCGGGCGAAAAAAATAGGGAAAGGGTTCATGGATCACGATCGAATCGCGGTCGTGGAATAAAGTGCCCAATGGGAAATTTGTAAAAAAATCCCCGGCTCCGTATCTTAATCGGAACAAAAGATATGGCCGCCGGAAAAATCCATCCCGCCATAAGAGATCCACACAAAAAAAAATTTTCTAATACTTCTGGAAAGTGGTGTACAGCCTCAGCGGAGGCTTGTACAGTTCTGATTTTTTTTTCACGAATACATCTTCAACAAATGTATTTGTAAAAAAAAATTTAAAAATCTATCCCCAGTATTTACCTCGCAAATCAGCGAGGTATTTACACGGAGGCTTACGGGTAACCGCGCATTTTCTAACACTTGTGGTGGGTACTGTAACTTTTTTTTTCTAGTAGTAAACAATTCTGTGTGTGTTAAGGAGTAAAACAAACTTTGAGTGAGACAAAAGGAAAACTTATTAATAGTACCACACCAAAATTTTTTTTATTGCTCGACAAATTCTGTAACTTTTGTTTCACTAGTAGTTAACAATTCTTTTTATCTTAAAGAGTGAAACAAAAGGAAAGCTTATCAATAGCAGAACTACATAATCAAATTTTTTATTGCTTGACAAATTCTGTAACTTTTGTTTCACGAGTAGTAAACAATTCTTTTTATGTTAAAGAGTGAAAGAAAGCTTGAGTGAGGCAAATGGAAACTTCTCAATAGTAGTAGGGGAGAGCGGGGTCCAACTGGACACGTACTGGACAGGACATAAGCATTTACGGGTTTTGGTGATTATTAACTGGGGTGAAAAAAATACTGGGATGTCCGCATTGTAAATGTCTATATGTGACATAAAAATAATCATGTAATTCTGAAAAGTACATGAGTTATGGAGGAAAACCGAAAAATTTGTTGATTTCTGATCCTTCGTGACAGCACATTTTTTGGTAAACCTACGCTATGCCTCGTCCAAAAGTTGTATAACAGTTAAAGAAGCTATTAAATTCATTTAATTTTACACAGCCAGGATGAAAATATTTTTAAGGAATACGGTTTAATAGTTATTAAGGAACTTATAATAGACACTCTGTTGGGGTAATACTGGACACTGTTTTGTGGGGTAACATCGGACGAAATCGATTTTTTATGGGAGGAGCCTAAGTTGCGTGGAGGAGGAGTCTAGTTGCTAAGCAACGCTGCGTATCAGACGCGGACTATTTGAAATAGATTTACGGAACTTACAATATATCAAGTTAATTGAGCATTTTGTTGAAGTCTATAAGTTACGTATAAGTAAATAAACATATATTGCACAGTTAACATATTGTTATTATTAAACGACTGTATTAACTCGGTGTAATGATAATTATTTGAAGAAACACAATCATACATTTCTTGGCTACATGACATTACAGTACGAACGAAACAAGTATGAGTATCTTTGTATGATCAATGAACACAATTTTTTTTTAAACACGAAAATCTAGATTGATTAACTTATTAAAAAATGTTATACACCTGACTTGGACTAGCTTGTAGCTAGGTTGTACAAAACAATATGAATTGACATATTACGTACAACTTTGAATATCTTTCTTGTATCAATGAACACAATTAGTTTAAACACGAAAATCAAGAGTATTGGTCATTGCAATATTTTGGACACCTGACTTGTACTGGCTTGTACCTGGGTTGTACTGGAAAATATGATTGGCTGCCTATAAGCTTCGATAAATGCTTGGCTTCACTAAGCGACCAGTCCTCGTTCTAATTTCTCCCGAAATCACAGGCGTTTCAATTAATTCATCACCATCGTTCGACACACTGTCATTTTGCTGTTTCAAAGAAACTTTTTTTTTTTATTGGGCTTTAGTGCTTGTGACATTCACTTTTTTCTTAACTGAGTAATCTTCATTAGATGTGGTTTCCATGTCGATGATAATCTTCTGTTTCCCTTTATTATTGTTTATTTTTTCACTTGCTGGTTGTAATCGACGTCTACTTTTTTCGATTTTCTCCGATTGTTTTTGATGGTGTTCAGCTATGACATTAATCTCCGGTGTATTCGTTAAGATCCTGGTTCGTCCAAGTCTGCTAACTTGTTTTTGGCTCCTGCGTGCTTTTGGAGTGGTCTGACTGACCTTTGGAAGTGGTCTGATATCAGTGAGAGTAATCGTCGGAGTTGCAGGATCTCCACTAATTTGCACTTCTTCTCTTGTCTCTTCTAATTCGAATACACCATCCGGGTGTGAAATAACATCTTGCGTCATCCTGGGTTCAGTTACATTGTCGGAAGTAGCATGTTGTTCAATTTCTGCAAAAAGAGTACATTTGTTAAAAATAAGAATGTAGGCCTAATCATTTCATGTTAAAACTGTACCTGGCTGGTCGGTTACACTTGCTGGGGCATAGCGTGTGTCCGGAATAACATCTCTGTTGAATGGATAAATTCCTGTTTTTGAAATCCTGGTGTTATATTACCAGGTATAGCTTTCTCCATATAAGGCACTCTACAAAGATGAGCAACTTCTTTTATGCTTATTCTTTGTCCTGGATGGTCTTGTAGCCACTGATTGTGAGATTTCTTAAGGGCGCTCTTAAATGGACCAAAGACAGATACGTCTAAGGGTTGGAGTGCATGTTAACATTGCGGTGGGAACGTCAACAAAATAATACCGTTGTCCTTTGCAAATTTCACTACATTATAGTCAATATGACTGGAATGGTTGTCTAGTGTCAACAACACTGGTTTTTCCTTGGTTGATTTCACAATTCCATGGAAATGTTGAAGGGAAAGAAGGAAGTTTTCCGCAGTCATCCAGCCAGACTCGTGCACGAGTCCAAGACACCCAGTAGGTCCTCCTTTAATGAGACCAGGATTCTGCTTTTTCCTTGGGAATACAAAGACTGGTGGCGTACTTGAACCAATAGCGTTAACGAAGACCAACATCGTGACATTCACTCCACGTTCAGCGGATACCGTTTGAGAAACCTGTTAATTTAAATTATGCAATTATATTTTTAGATATTATATTAAAATAACGTTATGTTAAGTTTCCTACCTCTTTAAATTTTTTGTGGCTATGACATCTGGAGGCTGCATCACAGTAGGAACGTTCGTTTCATCACCATTCCATACGTCACATTGGGGTATTTCGAACTTTTCGTAAATATCACGTAAATTGTCGTAAAAGTGTGATACAACAACCTTGTTAAACCCAACAGCCCTCGCCTGGCTAGTTGCTTCTGGTTTTCTGATTGACAGAACATGGTTTCTTTTGAGGAAAGCCGTAAACCAATCCCTTGACGCTTCTTGACGGGTTATCCAACTTGTAGGTGTTTTTACTTTATTAGCTACGGCGTATTGAAGAGCAAGCTTCCTTGTTTCATTGGTTGTGAGACCATGATTGAGCAGACAGCAATGTTGAAGATATTCGACTAATTCGTCTTCTTGTGTCCTTGAAAATATTTGGGAGTGATGTTTTGTCTTAATTGTTGTTTTTGGATCCAAGACGATGGATTCCAAAGTATATCGTTTACAATAAAATCCAACTGTTGATTTGGAAATATTAAATCTCTCAGCAGCGTGTCTGATGCTTAGTACTTTTGAGTGGACAGCTACTATTGCATTCTTCAAAGCCTCATCTGTTGGCAAAACATTAGTTTTGACTCTCACATATTTACGTGGCATTTCTAGAAATACAAAACATGTTATTAGTATACGAATGATGCAATTCTGTAACTGTAATTCTGTAACTCTTACTGTAGTTAATCTTCTCGTTGATGGGTGTTATCAATCAGAGTCTCCCATGTGATGTTACACTGAAAAAAATCTGCCGTCGATGAATTAAAAAACCGTCCAGTGAGATCATCAAATAGCCAATATTCTAGAAGGCCTATAATTTATAACAAAAATGGGTTGTTACAACACAATAGTGACTATGGTTGCAAAATGGTCTGGTACTTATGAACTATTTATTTTGTGATACACCAAAAAATTAGTTTTTCTATACTACTCTTCCATAAATGTACAAACCTGTGTCAAGATCGATGGAAATAAAAGGAATTTCACAAAAAAAAAGTAATTGACGACGCTCCTCTTCACGACTCGCCATTACGTTTGAATCATGGTGAAAAAGTGTTGTCTGCTTGAAAATGGTTTTTCTCCAACAATCGATCACAAATCGATCATACAATATATAACATGCCCCTCCCACTTTTCTCATTCATTCTCCCACTCTCTGGCATCGAAATTGTCCAGTTCTCCCCCCCCCCAATTTCATTCCTTAATTTTCTTTATGTTAAATTATTTTTTTAAAAATAAATTTCTGCTACAATATATGTTCTATTGATAAAGTATTTACAGATATTTTTTTTTAAATTTTAACGAGAAACTTTAACTATTATTAACCATGTCCAGTATGGGACAGACCCTGTCCTGTCCCCCCAATTTTCTTAATGAACCATTTTACCCCTATTTTTTTAAATTAAATAACTCGAAAAGTATGAAAGGTATGTCCATAAAAAAATTCCCGGACGTAAAAGAAAAAACGATCTTTACACTAACATAATTTATTTAACCGTAACATTTTTACACACAGAAATACATACAAAACAAAGTTTTTGTCCAGTTGGACCCCGCTCTCCCCTACTACATAATCCTCAAATATTTTTATACTCGACAAATTTTCTATTACAGAATTGTCTTGTAGGTACTTATGTACAGTATCCTGCACAAAAATCCGAACACTGATTTAATTTTTTAAAGCCACCTATTGGCGGGGTAGCGGTTTTTTTTTTTTTTTTAAGGGGGAGGGTAGATGGGGTGATGGACACGACAAGGCAGGGTTGGGTAAGTCTAGACATTAAAAAAAAATGCCTTAAGGTATTACGCTTTAAGGCAAGTTACAGGTCAGGACATTTTTGCAACCCCCAGGGTGGTGTGTTTTTTTAAACGACAGTTGGGAATTTAGGGCTTGGGCTTGGTAATGTTGCTTACCGAAACAATTTAGCTTATGTTCCAGCTGCCTGTGAATGTTTACGTAGTTGTCAATGGCGTAGGTGTAGCCTTTCTGAATGTGATGATGGAGATCGGTGTTCGATTCCAAATGAGATGATGAATTATTGCGGTTACCTTGCGAGAAATTCTCGTTCGTATATAAACAAATTTTCATCGAGTAATTTGTGCTGTTTTTTTGTTTATTAAATAACTTAAAAAATAATAATTTACTTCGTTCTAAAAAAAATAATATTCCCGGCTTATGCGAATGAAGAATATTAATAAGATAAAGATTTTCTTCGTAAAACGGCTGTGATTTGGACGATCCTTTTCCAGTCTCCGATATGGAGTCAGTGTAAGTCTTATAAGACTCTTTTAGTTTATTTCATCGGCCATAGACTTTCACCCATGCTAAATCTGGTTTCCGGCTTATATTTACACCTTTTTGCCTTAATTCGGCTGCAATCGAAGAGAAGCACTCGTCTCGTTATTTTTTTATCACTTACTACCTCCCAACGGTCTTTTATGATTTCCAAAAGCCGCACAGAAGCAATGGAGTCAATTTGTTTTCGTTCTTGAGATCGTTTGCCTGACCAAATATCATCATCCGTGTCGACCGTATCGTTGTCAACTGCACAATTGCCGATCACTTCTCCTTCCTCGGACGCCGTTTCTGTTGCAGTCGAGGAAGCGGCCAAAGCAACGTCCAGAGCGAATTCAGCGTTGGCTTTAGTGTCACTACCATCTCTGGCAGATTGTGGTTCTTGATTGGTTTGTGAGGTTGGTTTAGTTGTTGGATGCTCTCAATGTAATGCTCGCGGATTTTGGCAGGGAACATCATGATGCCCAACAGGCACGTCATCAATATCAATAGAAACGACATAGGTTTCTAGAATAAAATAAATGTGACAAGGATTAAAAAAGATACACAGGGGCAGTGCATATACGGGAAAAATAAATAAAAATGAAGCGTACCATCAGCCCTAGTGCCTTAATAAATATAAAAGGCATCACACTTATAGATTATGAATCCATACAGGATAGCATTGCCAATATAATCGAAATCTTTGGGATCTTCCATGGTCAGAGGTTGAAGTAGAACTGAGTTTCCCAAAGAATATTGTGGGGAATGGTAGACAAATATCATAAACCTAAAAAGTGAACAAAGCCTATTTACATAATTTGTTTTTGTTGGTCTTGTTCATGTGATGGGTACCTGTTATGAAAAGGAAACAAATTCAATGGAAAGCTTCCTTACCCTACCTCCTTTTTTGAAACCAAGCAAAAATCGACTTTTCATTTTCGAAAGATTAGGTCGACCAGAACTCTACATAAAAATGAGTCAGTATTAGTCGTGGATCACAGCGCGCTTATAGTAGATTGCAAAACTGTATTTGATTTAGTGTTATCGGAAACTTCGGAATTTTATTCGGATGACGAGGAAGATGTTGAGGTTTCTTACAATAACTTACTAATAAACGTCTTAACAATTATTGGAAAAAATTGTACAATCCAGGATTCTCATATTCGATTATCAGGGTACGTAGAAATAGAGAGTAGTAAACATACCAATTCGAAAAACTAGCTTGATTTCTGTGTCTATTTTGCTATGATACCGATAATAATTAATCTCTCTTTTTTCTCCGCAGATTTATTCGCAACATTATACCACAGTTCACAGATTTGGATTTCCAAAGTCACTTTCGTATGTCACGGGCATCCTTTACAGCTTTGGTTTCATTTTGCCAAGATCACAAGCTCCCGGATTCAGCAGAGTTTCCACACCGTTATATAGAACCTCTGCCAATGGACTAAATGGTTTATATAACGCTGTGGTATATAGCAAATCAATGCACACATCGAGAAATATCGCTTTTATTTAATCGATCTGTTTCAACAATTTGGTTATCCGTCAATCAGTGTACCAAAATCATCGAACTTCAGCTACAACATTTCATTAAATGGCCAACAGGTGAAGAGGCCCCATTGATTGCAGATGAATTCCAACATGTTGCAGGATTCCCTGGTGTTATTGAAGCAATGGACGGTACTCACATAGAAATTGTATCCCCCTCAGAAAATCAGAAGGATTTCAACAACAGAAAGATGCGCCACTCCCTCATCTTGTTAGCTGTTTGTCTTCCAAACCGTTCGTTTTTCTTACACTTACGCTGGATTCCCCGGAAGTGCAAATGATGCCAGAGTCTTCCGTTGCTCTGACTTAGGTGTTGCTATTTATGAAGAACCAACTTTATTGTTTCCGGGTTCCCAGTATCACGTGTTGGCAGATTCTGCATTCCCTTGTACACCTCATGTAATGCCGTCGATAAAAGCGAGTTTAGCGACAACTAAAAAATAAAAATTGCAACGCAATATTATCTAAAACTCGCATTCTCATCGAACATGCATTCGGTGACATCAAAAACACATTTCGGCGGTTGCATTACATTTATGCTCACGTGGAAAAGGCAGTGAGAATTATTTCGTGTTGCTGTGCCCTCCACAATTTTCTTATCAGCAGAGGTGAACGAATCGTGACTTACCAGTTACCGGAAGATATTGAACATCCCACACGGCACCAAGATATCTTTTTTTTGTGAAAAAGATGTAAAGTCTTCAAAAAGATATCAATTTATATCTTTAAGATGTAAACCGTCTGGCTAAAAAAATGGCAATGATAACTATGCCATACATAAGATGTCAATAAGACATCTTTAGCACTATAACTTTTTAGCGTGGCAACTTTGGCTTTAAAAAAGTAGTCTTATATATAGCAATGTTGGGAGTACCTATTGTCAACTTTTTTAAGCCAATGTAAATATATATAAAAGTGGTTTTTCATGTGATATCTTTTTTATATAATTTGAATTTATATAAATAGATGTTCTTTACTGGAAGTACATTTAGTCAACATTTTTTAGCTAAGAAATATATGTATAAAAGTTGTTTTTCATGTGATATCTTTATTAAATAATTTGAATTCATATAAATAAGTGTTCTTTGCTGGAAGCACATTTAGTCAACATTTTTTAGCTAAGAATTAGATGTAAAAACGACATGACGGCCATACTTTTTTTACGTTGTCTTTTGGAAAATAGCAGTCACCAGCTGTCACCACGTATCTTACATAACTATGGGATAATTTGCATCCGCCATTGTTTGGACTGCTTAATTGGGGAATTAAAGGCTCAATCACGAGGGTACTATATTTCATAAATTTAAAATTGAATTAAAAAATTTGGGTAATTAGCATTTCCTTTTCCCATTTTATTGTCTTTTCAACGGGAAAACCACAAATGATCCATCCAGCAAAACAGAGGTCGGTAATCGCACAGCTTTATAAAGAATGTCATTGATATCATATGCATGTAATTCATTGGAGATGTCTGATACTAAATATTCGCCGATGTGAGATGATGGAAAAGGGTACATGGAATAGCTCTGCTGAGTAACATACAAA
Organism: Daphnia magna; assembly: GCF_020631705.1. NCBI lineage: Eukaryota > Metazoa > Arthropoda > Branchiopoda > Diplostraca > Daphniidae > Daphnia > Daphnia magna. The sequence continues at coordinate 8,797,914 of NC_059182.1, forward strand.
TGACCAAGTGCAACGATGGTATCACCGACAATCACGAAATTTTTAACTTCAATCACGCTCATATCTGATAAAAAAACGCAACTATCAGCTAGGCTCCGGGATTTAATACTTCCAATACCTTTAATGTTAGCAGTTTTAAACTGGCGTCCAACTAAATTTTGAAAAAGGGGGCCTTCATTGTGGGGTTCAGCGCATTGAAATTTTGGCAAGATAACGCGCTCAGCAGGACGAGATGAAAGCTTGCATTTTTCTTCTTCCACTTGTCGCTTTACAAATTGTTGGAGAGGCTTATCACTTTTGATCAGATATTTTTTCATCTTGCCATAGCAATTTTCAAATCGATAGGCGCTAAAATTTTCAAGAACGCCGAATTTTAATACGTCAGAGGAAATATGAAACAAAGAATGAACATTATATGATACAAAAGATGGATCGTAAAGGACGGCGGATTGCTTTATGAAAAGGGAGAGAAGAGAATTTGCACATGCGTTTTTTTCAATGCAAAATTCCTCACAAGACAATATTTTTACCGCGTAATGCAGTAAAAGAAAGTGATTGAACAATGAACGGGGCAGATAGTTGTGAAATAAGACGACCCCTACATAGTGGAGAATAACCCTGTGTTCTGAAGATTTCCATCTTGGAAGTTCTTTAACGCTACGAGGTTGACGGGCGAATTCTAATCGAGATACAAATGGCCGAACAATTTCAAGATATCTATCAATCTGTTCAACAACCACAGGTGTCAAAGTTACACCTCGAATTCTTTTGCGTGAATCAAGACCGCACAAGATCGTTAACATTTTTTTTTGTACACCGAGATCTACAAGATGCATGGGATCTAAAGGAAGAGCTCGGATCATGTCTACATAGTCTAAATTTTCCATTACCGATCGGCAGTGATGGTGATCTACGCAAGATTTATTCCTGAAAGAATCATCGGTTCTTAATTCTCCGTGAATAACGCCTGATCCTACACATCTAGCGCATCCATAACGGTCTGATGAGTGGCTTTTAACGCAAGCTATCATTGCTCGTGCGGGAGCATCACACACGAAGGCTGCAATTTTCAATTTGTAGCAGTTGCCACGATAACTAAATCCTGTTGTGTACAGATGCTGCGCTTCCTCTATTAATTCTTGTAAAAAATCGTTTGAAAATTGGGGTTTAGATCTGCCATGGTAAACACCAATAAAAAAAGGCTCCGAGTCCTTTACAAAAGGTAAATAGCCCACGATTACCCAAAACGTGCTCCCTGAACTTTTCGTTAAAGGAACGCCGTCAATACCAATAAAAATTCCAACAGGGTCATCAAGAATTAAGATTCCCAGGGAAGTCAAGGTAGACAACAACCTTTTTCGATTCCGAAATGGTAGTATATACCAGGATTGACGGATCTAGTTACTACTTTTAGTCGCGGAGTACCCATCAACGTTTTCGCAGACTTGGGCAATTCTGGGTGGTGTTTTCTAAGAATACCTAGCAACTCTCCGACTTGGAGATGTGGGACATGGAATTTGGTTTTCCAGCCTCTTAAATCGGCTGCAAGGGGATGTTGGTCATCACATACGGGAACACCATCAACAGTCTCAGGACATCTATCGTCGTCAACACTGGCAGTTTCACTACTGTCTTCCAAGGAAGAAACACTGGATGAATCTTCAGGATCCTCTTCACTTGATATGCAAATGTCAGACTCAACAGCATCAACAGTCGAATCAATTTCAGCTATCTACATGAAAAAAACAGGTCTCTTTTAAATAATGTAACACTCGTACTTTATTACAGTCTAAGATTATTTTAATATATATAAGTTTACTATAAGTTTGTGTATAAGTTTAGTCGACGAACCCTCGTACAATAAATAATCTAATAACTATATTTACTTCAACGCTTTCTGCTGATTGCAACTCCACAGCCACAGATTCTACAGCCTCGTCGTCGCCATCTGATGATTCAAGGTTGGAATCGTACAGCTGATTTAAATATTCAACATAATCACGCCTGCGTCTTCTTTCTTGTCTGGACGTCATAATCAACAATTTAAACTGATAGCTCGGATCGGGGCGAGTGGACTGTACTAGACGGACACTCTGATTTGATTGACCGAAAATATATTTTCGTAAATATCACGACTATCACTAATCCTGAGAAACAATATGTAGAGTTAAACAACAATGAGCAACACAAAATTAAAACACATCAATACCTGTGATGCAACAGGCTTAGGTGCGTAATCACACAATGTGCCACCAAGTGTGGCCGAGCAAATCAAACAATCCTGCCACATGCAAGTGTCAATGAAAATAATCAAGAAAGGCTGGATATCTAGGTGAGAGAGCAATAGAGAATGAGCAAAATGACACAATCAAACAAATTATAAGCTTCACTCACCAACACCAACGCTTTACATCAACATGCACAACAGATGAAGCCAACAGTCTTAGGCAATCATCCCACAACTATATAGTTGAACAAAATACATATATCAGCACAGGAATGCATAATACAAAATGTACAAGAATAATTACCAAGGGATTTCCTCATTAAAACACAAATCAATCATAAAAGTAGGAACTCAGATTCCTGTCAATTATCACAACGAAACGACGGATTGACAGGAGAGGTGAAAAGAATGAGCTAAACAGCAACTCAGACAATCAGCGCCATCTGGCACATATAAAAAAGGTAAAATCTATTGGGTCCTGGATTCCTGGTGTTGACTCCTCTGACTCCTCCAAGAAATCAGCACGAAATAAGGAATTACCATTCCGCGTAATTTGCCACTGACGCATAGTACATATCATGTTTAATTTAATTCTACATAAAGAAAAATTGGAAGGAGTTTGTTCCATTGTGTAATCCATTAATTTTTAATGTCCATTTTAAAGGAAGTATTTTTTTTGCTACCTAACTGATAATTGAGCGCGTTTTCACTGATATGTGTTGCAACGCTGTATTTTTTTAAAAGTTAGGGTAACCAAATTTTTCAGTAGTAAATTTTCTTTGTGAAGCTTGGTAATCTTTTTCTCCTCGTGCAAAAGGATAGGTAGCCATAAGTTAATACTAGCACACTAGTACCGTAAAGACCCTTTTTATCAAAAATGGTCTTTTTTGTTGTAAAAATTGTGGAAGATGACGAAATAGTTGTAGTGCCAGTGCATTGGTTCATGTTTAGCGAAAATAAATGTGCTTTGCCGATTAAAGACGCTGCACAACGTGCCGAGAGGGAGGAAGTCTTCAACCTGAGATGGCCACGCTATGACGCCAAAGTAATTTCTTCGCATGGTACGTTATAGTGTCTATTATTTGTTATTTTCTTCACCAGTTACTCATTATTAATAATCATTATAATCTCGCTCTATAAATGTAGATTCCTACAAAGATGCGGTTAGCCGCTCAGAATCAATACTAAATGGTAGCGCTGATACGGAGGTCTCCGATTCCGTCAAAACATTTCAGGCACAGGAAAAGTAAAAAACTAGACCGAGAAGAGCTACTGTTAAGAAGGCAATCGTGGAAGATCCGTTATACACCGGAAGCGACGAGGATCGGCTCAATCATATTTCTGCCAAGGATGGTGTTGAGGATTTAGCTGCACTGTGGAGTACCCCATCGCCTTCAACTTCAAAGCGTGCTGTTCAGCCAGTGTCGTTCAGTAAGCCTAAGCTACATATTATATCTTATATATCTTACACATCATGCTAAATATTTTGCCTGCTATCTTATTAATTTTGTATTATTTGATTATCCAGCAAATCCTGTCTCCTCAACGAAAAATCGTGTGGATCCTGCCGAAGTGAATAGGGGCAATTCACCGCAGTCTGATGATGAGTCAATAATAAGGAGCAATGCAGTTCTGCCGGAGCCCCGGACAGAAGAGGTTTCGCTGGATGCAAGCAGCAGCGGAAAGAGAAAAGAAAGAGGAGAAAAAAATGACAGTACCGACATTGAGGAAGACAGCTTCGAAGAAAAAGAAGACTCCTGCATTGAACCAAGCTCAAAAACCCGGAAAATTATCGACGACAATACTTTTAAAACGAAAGTGCTGACAAAATTGTCCAGTAAGTGCTCTAATCGTTTTCTAATTGTCGACTAATTACGAATTCTTTTGATTAACATTCTCGCTTTTGTACCGTTAGATTTATTTGCTTTAACAAAAGGTATGGGCCGAGATATCCAAGACATTAAATCTGATAACCGGGATATGCGAAGTCAATTAAAAAAGAACTTTCAAGCTAAAGTAGATGTTTCAGACAAGTCACACCCTGTCTTCACACTCAGCCAAAAATACTCCTTTCCACTGAAGAATTTGGAGGATTTCAAAAAGTTTGATGATTCGCTTGTGGATAGTGTTGTTAGTACAGATCAGGTGGGTCTAAAATATATTATTTCCTTTTTTTCATATACGTTTTCTAAATTCAAACTTTTTTTAGATCCGCGTTATCCGATCATTGGGAGGCAATGATCTAGGTGCAGTTTTAAGAACGGCGTGGCGTTACTTCATGACTGACGAACTACTAAGTCAGTTAACATGGAAAGGGCAGCATAAATCGACTAGCAAAAAACCGAAGGACATGCCAGGATTGGAAAGCTACCGACTCCCTTCGGTTATTTACAGTAAATATTTATTTATGATGTATTTCATGATCCATTAATCATACTTTCCCGTAACTTATGTTATTTACTATTTTTCAGATGCTATTAAAGAAGAAGGAGGACTTTATTCCAACGTATCTTTGACAGAGCTCAACAAACTCAGCGCGGAATTTGTAACGAAGGCTGGTACCCGCTTGGCGGCTAAGAAGAAAAAAGTTGTTGATTAAGATTTCTTAATTGTTGTAACCGCTCTGACAAAAATAATACATGATATGTATCATCAATCACATGTGTGCAATTGTTTATATTCTTTTTAGTTGAAGTTATAATTTATATCTGTATAGACACCAAACATAAAGCCATCTTTTAGATAACTACAGTACCCACACAAAGTTTGGAAACACGACGAGTTTTTCCGCGCTTTTAACACGGCGGCTTACGGGCCGAAGTGTCTGCCTTTTTTACGCGATAACTCACGTTTGAGTTATCGCAAAGCAAATCCAAAAAAATCCTCTTGTTGAGGAAAGAATTTCCTTTCACCATGAATTTTTTGAAATTTTTGTGAATAGAAGTTTAGCCCCAAAGTCATAGGTATAAAGTTTGGAAACATCGGCGCGCTCGCCATATGTTTCCATGCTAAAGTGTATGTTACTGAAAAAATTATTAAAAATTCCAATATAGGAATTTTTACTTGAAACTTTTACAAACGGTAGACGACATAGTCGTCTACATTTTGACAAAGTTTAAATTTTTTTGATGAAAGGCTGATTTTTGCAAATTTTTTTAAAAAACAATGCCGATCAATCTTTCGTGGCGAGGGGACGCAATCCTAGCCCGGGGGAAGAATGGAAGGGAAAAGCAAAAGGGGAAAAAAGAGGGAACAGAAGTTCCGACGACGGAAACTAGTGGCGCTGGCGAGAAATATTTCGCGAACGGTATTGCAGACGATTCTCATGCTTCATTCTCTAAATTTGGTTCTTGCTTGTGACGATCTCTCTTCTTTTTAAAAAAATTCCTTTTCAAATTGAAAATCACTACTGATTGTAGAATCAAAGCCAAATGTTTCCAGTAGTTCTAAAATCGAGTGACAAAAGTGATCGCGTGCTCTTCGCCAAAGAAAACCTAAACGTTAGGAGCGAGGTTTGGCTCGAAGCCATTGCTTGTGACGAATTGAATTTATGGTATGTTATATCTTCTCTATGGTGTAATTTTTATTAGTTTCTTGGTTGAAACTCTAATTCACTCATTATTTTTTTCCTGATACACAGTTACAATGAAAATGGTACACCTAAGTGGAGTGTTCACTTTGGGGGACGGACACCAGTCAACTCAATTACCTTAAAGACATGGAGTAAATGTACTTTTTTGAATTATTAGAGAAATCTCATTACCCAAATTTTTATCGTCATAGGCTGCCTAAGCAAAAGTGGATGCATAATTGAAGAAATTAAAGGAAAATTTGACTCAGCAGCTTACGAGCAGTTACTTGACAAACATGTCAGTAAGATAGCTTGTGATATTCAGCCCCGATTTTTCCTGCAGGATAACTTTCCAGTTCATTTAGCTCCTCGTATAGATCATTGGTTTACAAAAAACAAATCATTCATTCTTCTTCGCTTACCAAAGAATTCCCCTGATCTCATGCCACTTTGCCTGTTGCATGAAGTGTTAGTGTCTGAACTAAACAAGCAAGAAGTTGTCTTTTCAGTTAACTTTTCGATTGATTTGAACCGATGTTTACAATCAATATGTCAATCCCACGTTGAAAGTTTACTTCTTGAAATGCCAACCACCCTCAAGTATATCATTGAACACAATGGAGAGTTGAGAAAAATGTGAAGTTTTGAAATAAAAAGGCAACTTTAATTTCAGTGACACAATATTATTCCTTTTATTGATTGATTTGTTTAATTTACAAGACTTAAAAACGTGTGTGGCCGCCTTTAGCTGCGATAACGGCAAGGCATCGATCTCTCATAGAGAAAACATATTTTTTAAGGGTTTTACGTGATATGCTATGCCAGCAATTTTGTAGTTGTTCAAAAAAGTTTTTTGAAGTTAGTCTACATATCCTTCGTACAGATGTGTCAAGATGATCCTAAAAATAGAACTGGGTAAATGAAATTCACTTTTGTTTCAATAGTATACCCAAATTTGCTCGATTGGGTTTAAATCGGGACTTTGTGGTGGCCAGATCATATTTTAATGGTGCCTACGGGATACAGAGAACAGTAAACGATATTTAGTTATTCAAATACCACTAAAAATACAATAAAAAACTACCGTCATTTTCTTTGTTGGTCAGATAACGCATGACTCTCTTTTCTTTATCTTTGGGATCATTATCTTGTTGAAGAATGAAACCTTTTCCCAGCAAACGTACGCCATCCGGAAGAACATTGTATTGTAGAATGGTTTTATATGCTGATGAATCCATTTTTCCAACAATTAGCTTCAGTCGAGTCACCCCGCGTACGCAAATACCACCCCAAACAATCACACTACCACCACCGTGCTTCACGGTTGGTTTTAAACAGTAATTTTTGAAACGTTCATTTGCAAACCTCCGAACATAAATTCTTCTTTTATTCCCGAAGAATTCAAATTTACTTTCATCGGTAAATAGCACTCTACTCCATTGCTTTTCCGACCAATCGACGTGCGCTTTAGCGAAAGCCAATCTTTTTTTTATGTTCGCCGACCTTAGCAGAGGTTTTTTTGCAGCAACTCTCCCATTTAATGCATTTTTTGCAAGTGAATTGCGAAGTACAGTTTCGCAGACTTGTTCTTTTATTTTTCTGCCACAATTATACTCCTCGTGAAGAACAGGAAGTGTTTTAAAACGGTTTCGTTTCGCCATAAGCAACACGTATCGCTGGTCTTTTGCGGTCATTCCTCTAGGCCGGCCTGATCTTGGGCGATCTTCCAATGAACTGGTTTCACGATAGCGGTCTAAAGTCTTTTTTACGCAACTAACACTACAACCAACACTGTCACTTATTGCACGCATTGACATGGCCATATTTGCTCTCAATACAATTATTTTAGTCCTATCTTCAATACTTAATTCTTTTCTGTTTCCCATTTATGAACTGGAAAAAAACGTTTGCTACCCAAATGCACAATTGAAAGATGTCTGAAGTCTCCGAGAAGGAAAACTGAAGTGGCATTTCTTTTAATAACTATTACAAAATAGATCTAAAAAAATTTTCCAAATCAGTTTTGGGCTGAAAAATATTTAAATTTGATTTGGTCACTCTTCCCCCCAAAAAACAAAGCCACAGAAATGAATCGCCAGCGCCACTAGTTTCCGTCGTCGGAACTTCTGTTCCCTCTTTTTCCCCTTTTGCTTTTCCCTTCCATTCTTCCCCCGGGCTAGGATTGCGTCCCCTCGCCACGAAAGATTGATCGGCATTGTTTTTTAAAAAAATTTGCAAAAATCAGCCTTTCATCAAAAAAATTTAAACTTTGTCAAAATGTAGACGACTATGTCGTCTACCGTTTGTAAAAGTTTCAAGTAAAAATTCCTATATTGGAATTTTTAATAATTTTTTCAGTAACATACACTTTAGCATGGAAACATATGGCGAGCGCGCCGATGTTTCCAAACTTTATACCTATGACTTTGGGGCTAAACTTCTATTCACAAAAATTTCAAAAAATTCATGGTGAAAGGAAATTCTTTCCTCAACAAGAGGATTTTTTTGGATTTGCTTTGCGATAACTCAAACGTGAGTTATCGCGTAAAAAAGGCAGACACTTCGGCCCGTAAGCCGCCGTGTTAAAAGCGCGGAAAAACTCGTCGTGTTTCCAAACTTTGTGTGGGTACTGTATATGTTATATCAGAGCCATCTTTTAAATAACTTTATGTTATATAAACTACATAACCTAAGATATATAATTTATGTAACTAAGATAACTTCCCACACGGCACCAAGATATCTTTTTTTTGTGAAAAAGATGTAAAGTCTTCAAAAAGATATCAATTTATATCTTTAAGATGTAAACCGCTTGGCTAAAAAAATGGCAATGATAACTATGCCATACATAAGATGTCAATAAGACATCTTTAGCACTATAACTTTTTAGCGTGGCAACTTTGGCTTTAAAAAAGTAGTCTTATATATAGCAATGTTGGGAGTACCTATTGTCAACTTTTTTAAGCCAATGTAAATATATATAAAAGTGGTTTTTCATGTGATATCTTTTTTATATAATTTGAATTTATATAAATAGATGTTCTTTACTGGAAGTACATTTAGTCAACATTTTTTAGCTAAGAAATATATGTATAAAAGTTGTTTTTCATGTGATATCTTTATTAAATAATTTGAATTCATATAAATAAGTGTTCTTTGCTGGAAGCACATTTAGTCAACATTTTTTAGCTAAGAATTAGATGTAAAAACGACATGACGGCCATACTTTTTTTACGTTGTCTTTTGGAAAATAGCAGTCACCAGCTGTCACCACATATCTTACATAACTATGGGATAATTTGCATCCGCCATTGTTTGGACTGCTTAATTGGGGAATTAAAGGCTCAATCACGAGGGTACTATATTTCATAAATTTAAAATTGAATTAAAAAATTTGGGTAATTAGCATTTCCTTTTCCCATTTTATTGTCTTTTCAACGGGAAAACCACAAATGATCCATCCAGCAAAACAGAGGTCGGTAATCGCACAGCTTTATAAAGAATGTCATTGATATCATATGCATGTAATTCATTGGAGATGTCTGATACTAAATATTCGCCGATGTGAGATGATGGAAAAGGGTACATGGAATAGCTCTGCTGAGTAACATACAAATGACCAAGTGCAACGATGGTATCACCGACAATCACGAAATTTTTAACTTCAATCACGCTCATATCTGATAAAAAAACGCAACTATCAGCTAGGCTCCGGGATTTAATACTTCCAATACCTTTAATGTTAGCAGTTTTAAACTGGCGTCCAACTAAATTTTGAAAAAGGGGGCCTTCATTGTGGGGTTCAGCGCATTGAAATTTTGGCAAGATAACGCGCTCAGCAGGACGAGATGAAAGCTTGCATTTTTCTTCTTCTACTTGTCGCTTTACAAATTGTTGGAGAGGCTTATCACTTTTGATCAGATATATTTTTCATCTTGCCATAGCAATTTTCAAATCGATAGGCGCTAAAATTTTCAAGAACGCCGAATTTTAATACGTCAGAGGAAATATGAAACAAAGAATGAACATTATATGATACAAAAGATGGATCGTAAAGGACGGCGGATTGCTTTATGAAAAGGGAGAGAAGAGAATTTGCACATGCGTTTTTTTCAATGCAAAATTCCTCACAAGACAATATTTTTACCGCGTAATGCAGTAAAAGAAAGTGATTGAACAATGAACGGGGCAGATAGTTGTGAAATAAGACGACCCCTACATAGTGGAGAATAACCCTGTGTTCTGAAGATTTCCATCTTGGAAGTTCTTTAACGCTACGAGGTTGACGGGCGAATTCTAATCGAGATACAAATGGCCGAACAATTTCAAGATATCTATCAATCTGTTCAACAACCACAGGTGTCAAAGTTACACCTCGAATTGTTTTGCGTGAATCAAGACCGCACAAGATCGTTAACATTTTTTTTTGTACACCGAGATCTACAAGATGCATGGGATCTAAAGGAAGAGCTCGGATCATGTCTACATAGTCTAAATTTTCCATTACCGATCGGCAGTGATGGTGATCTACGCAAGATTTATTCCTGAAAGAATCATCGGTTCTTAATTCTCCGAGAATAACGCCTGATCCTACACATCTAGCGCATCCATAACGGTCTGATGAGTTGCTTTTAACGCAAGCTATCATTGCTCGTGCGGGAGCATCACAAACGAAGGCTGCAATTTTCAATTTGTAGCAGTTGCCACGATAACTAAATCCTGTTGTGTACAGATGCTGCGCTTCCTCTATTAATTCTTGTAAAAAATCGTTTGAAAATTGGGGTTTAGATCTGCCATGGTAAACACCAATAAAAAAAGGCTCCGAGTCCTTTACAAAAGGTAAATAGCCCACGATTACCCAAAACGTGCTCCCTGAACTTTTCGTTAAAGGAACGCCGTCAATACCAATAAAAATTCCAACAGGGTCATCAAGAATTAAGATTCCCAGGGAAGTCAAGGTAGACAACAACCTTTTTTCGATTCCGAAATGGTAGTATATACCAGGATTGACGGATCTAGTTACTACTTTTAGTCGCGGAGTACCCATCAACGTTTTCGCAGACTTGGGCAATTCTGGGTGGTGTTTTCTAAGAATACCTAGCAACTCTCCGACTTGGAGATGTGGGACATGGAATTTGGTTTTCCAGCCTCTTAAATCGGCTGCAAGGGGATGTTGGTCATCACATACGGGAACACCATCAACAGTCTCAGGACATCTATCGTCGTCAACACTGGCAGTTTCACTACTGTCTTCCAAGGAAGAAACACTGGATGAATCTTCAGGATCCTCTTCACTTGATATGCAAATGTCAGACTCAACAGCATCAACAGTCGAATCAATTTCAGCTATCTACATGAAAAAAACAGGTCTCTTTTAAATAATGTAACACTCGTACTTTATTACAGTCTAAGATTATTTTAATATATGTAAGTTTACTATAAGTTTGTGTATAAGTTTAGTCGACGAACCCTCGTACAATAAATAATCTAATAACTATATTTACTTCAACGCTTTCTGCTGATTGCAACTCCACAGCCACAGATTCTACAGCCTCGTCGTCGCCATCTGATGATTCAAGGTTGGAATCGTACAGCTGATTTAAATATTCAACATAATCACGCCTGCGTCTTCTTTCTTGTCTGGACGTCATAATCAACAATTTAAACTGATAGCTCGGATCGGGGCGAGTGGACTGTACTAGACGGACACTCTGATTTGATTGACCGAAAATATATTTTCGTAAATATCACGACTATCACTAATCCTGAGAAACAATATGTAGAGTTAAACAACAATGAGCAACACAAAATTAAAACACATCAATACCTGTGATGCAACAGGCTTAGGTGCGTAATCACACAATGTGCCACCAAGTGTGGCCGAGCAAATCAAACAATCCTGCCACATGCAAGTGTCAATGAAAATAATCAAGAAAGGCTGGATATCTAGGTGAGAGAGCAATAGAGAATGAGCAAAATGACACAATCAAACAAATTATAAGCTTCACTCACCAACACCAACGCTTTACATCAACATGCACAACAGATGAAGCCAACAGTCTTAGGCAATCATCCCACAACTATATAGTTGAACAAAATACATATATCAGCACAGGAATGCATAATACAAAATGTACAAGAATAATTACCAAGGGATTTCCTCATTAAAACACAAATCAATCATAAAAGTAGGAACTCAGATTCCTGTCAATTATCACAACGAAACGACGGATTGACAGGAGAGGTGAAAAGAATGAGCTAAACAGCAACTCAGACAATCAGCGCCATCTGGCACATATAAAAAAGGTAAAATCTATTGGGTCCTGGATTCCTGGTGTTGACTCCTCTGACTCCTCCAAGAAATCAGCACGAAATAAGGAATTACCATTCCGCGTAATTTGCCACTGACGCATAGTACATATCATGTTTAATTTAATTCTACATAAAGAAAAATTGGAAGGAGTTTGTTCCATTGTGTAATCCATTAATTTTTAATGTCCATTTTAAAGGAAGTATTTTTTTTGCTACCTAACTGATAATTGAGCGCGTTTTCACTGATATGTGTTGCAACGCTGTATTTTTTTAAAAGTTAGGGTAACCAAATTTTTCAGTAGTAAATTTTCTTTGTGAAGCTTGGTAATCTTTTTCTCCTCGTGCAAAAGGATAGGTAGCCATAAGTTAATACTAGCACACTAGTACCGTAAAGACCCTTTTTTATCAAAAATGGTCTTTTTTGTTGTAAAAATTGTGGAAGATGACGAAATAGTTGTAGTGCCAGTGCATTGGTTCATGTTTAGCGAAAATAAATGTGCTTTGCCGATTAAAGACGCTGCACAACGTGCCGAGAGGGAGGAAGTCTTCAACCTGAGATGGCCACGCTATGACGCCAAAGTAATTTCTTCGCATGGTACGTTATAGTGTCTATTATTTGTTATTTTCTTCACCAGTTACTCATTATTAATAATCATTATAATCTCGCTCTATAAATGTAGATTCCTACAAAGATGCGGTTAGCCGCTCAGAATCAATACTAAATGGTAGCGCTGATACGGAGGTCTCCGATTCCGTCAAAACATTTCAGGCACAGGAAAAGTAAAAAACTAGACCGAGAAGAGCTACTGTTAAGAAGGCAATCGTGGAAGATCCGTTATACACCGGAAGCGACGAGGATCGGCTCAATCATATTTCTGCCAAGGATGGTGTTGAGGATTTAGCTGCACTGTGGAGTACCCCATCGCCTTCAACTTCAAAGCGTGCTGTTCAGCCAGTGTCGTTCAGTAAGCCTAAGCTACATATTATATCTTATATATCTTACACATCATGCTAAATATTTTGCCTGCTATCTTATTAATTTTGTATTATTTGATTATCCAGCAAATCCTGTCTCCTCAACGAAAAATCGTGTCGTGTCGGATCCTGCCGAAGTGAATAGGGGCAATTCACCGCAGTCTGATGATGAGTCAATAATAAGGAGCAATGCAGTTCTGCCGGAGCCCCGGACAGAAGAGGTTTCGCTGGATGCAAGCAGCAGCGGAAAGAGAAAAGAAAGAGGAGAAAAAAATGACAGTACCGACATTGAGGAAGACAGCTTCGAAGAAAAAGAAGACTCCTGCATTGAACCAAGCTCAAAAACCCGGAAAATTATCGACGACAATACTTTTAAAACGAAAGTGCTGACAAAATTGTCCAGTAAGTGCTCTAATCGTTTTCTAATTGTCGACTAATTACGAATTCTTTTGATTAACATTCTCGCTTTTGTACCGTTAGATTTATTTGCTTTAACAAAAGGTATGGGCCGAGATATCCAAGACATTAAATCTGATAACCGGGATATGCGAAGTCAATTAAAAAAGAACTTTCAAGCTAAAGTAGATGTTTCAGACAAGTCACACCCTGTCTTCACACTCAGCCAAAAATACTCCTTTCCACTGAAGAATTTGGAGGATTTCAAAAAGTTTGATGATTCGCTTGTGGATAGTGTTGTTAGTACAGATCAGGTGGGTCTAAAATATATTATTTCCTTTTTTTCATATACGTTTTCTAAATTCAAACTTTTTTTAGATCCGCGTTATCCGATCATTGGGAGGCAATGATCTAGGTGCAGTTTTAAGAACGGCGTGGCGTTACTTCATGACTGACGAACTACTAAGTCAGTTAACATGGAAAGGGCAGCATAAATCGACTAGCAAAAAACCGAAGGACATGCCAGGATTGGAAAGCTACCGACTCCCTTCGGTTATTTACAGTAAATATTTATTTATGATGTATTTCATGATCCATTAATCATACTTTCCCGTAACTTATGTTATTTACTATTTTTCAGATGCTATTAAAGAAGAAGGAGGACTTTATTCCAACGTATCTTTGACAGAGCTCAACAAACTCAGCGCGGAATTTGTAACGAAGGCTGGTACCCGCTTGGCGGCTAAGAAGAAAAAAGTTGTTGATTAAGATTTCTTAATTGTTGTAACCGCTCTGACAAAAATAATACATGATATGTATCATCAATCACATGTGTGCAATTGTTTATATTCTTTTTAGTTGAAGTTATAATTTATATCTGTATAGACACCAAACATAAAGCCTTATCATCTAAAAGATAACATATAGTTATCTTTTAGATAACTATATGTTATATCAGAGCCATCTTTTAAATAACTTTATGTTATATAAACTACATAACCTAAGATATATAATTTATGTAACTAAGATAACTTAAAGATAACATTTTGCTAAAATTTTTACATTAAAGCTATCATTTTTAATACTTAAATATGTATATCGGTCAAAAATTAGCTGGAAAAAGATGTACTTTTTTACATCTTTTTTATGTAGTTTGTCCGGACATTTTGGAGCACAATAGACTGACTTTAAGATATAAGCAAGTCATCTAAAATATAAACTTTCTTTTTACAACTTTACATCTTTTTCACAAAAAAAAGATATCTTGGTGCCGTGTGGGATGAAGATATAAATGAAATTGCTGATGATTGGTTCAGCCTTCAATCAGGTGTTGCGAAAAGGAATGAAATAATTGACATCTTACATGACAATGTTGTGCTGAACCCTGATATTAAGCACGAGTGACTCTTTGACATTGTTTGTATTTTTTCTTAAACAGAGACATGTTCATGTTTCTGCAGCACGATAATACATTGGTGTCACTAACTCACTACACAGTTTTTTTCTCGAAGGATATGTTAATACTGCTTGTTGACTAGCAGTCGACGGAAAAACCTCGAAAAAATCAGGAATCGGTTGGTCTTCAGAAATTTCCGCACATGCTATACTTTCTCGTTTGGAATTTCCAAAGGAAGCCTGCAATTAGGAAAAGCCCTCTGATCTCCGGCGTCGCAATCAGAGGCTCTACACATATGCCATCGGCATCGACAAAAATGTGCACAGGCAGTTGTGTAATTTATTTTGGGTAAGGAATATTACACAGCCTAAATCCAACATTTCCAACTATCGTTTAAAAAAAACACATCACCCTGGGGGTTGCAAAAATGTCCCGACCTGTTACTTGCCTTAAAGCGTAATACCTTAAGGCATTAAAAAAAAATTCTAGACTTACCCAACCCTGCCCTATGTGTCCATCACCCCGTCTACCCTCCCTCTTAAAGGAAAACAAACAAAAAACCCTTTACCCCGCCAATAGGTGGCTTTAAAAAATTAAATCAGTGTTCGGATTTTTGTGCAGGATACTGTACACCTTTTTATTACCTTACTATTCAGCATGTTAAAGTTTTAATCCATCAATAATAAAGAATATTTTTATTTTAATAGGAATGAAGGAAATCTATAAAGATACAACGAGGGAATCTATAGATGATGGTATTACATAATTTCTTTATTGGTCCACAGTCTTCCATAAAGATTTACAAATTTTGCCTACAGATTTTTTATATATTACTTAATTCTGTTTCCCTATCACAGGTTTACTGAAATCAGTTGTTATTCACACGTATGGTCGGAAAAGACATTCAACAAGTCATTCAAACTTTATTCCAACTAGGTATATCTTTGTAATAGAACTCATTATTTTCCTTTTGTATTTTTATAAAGACATTTTTTAATATAGACTACCACCAGAATGTGATGTGTCATTGAATTCTATTGATTACAATCCAAGTTATATAGATGATGGTATTACATAATTATATTTCTTTATTGGTTCACAAATTTTTCCATAAAGATTTACAAATTTTACCTACAGATTTTATATATAATTACTTAATTCTGTTTCCCTATCACAGGTTTACTGAATTCAGTTCAAATTCGCACGTATGGCTGGAATAGACATTCAACAAGCCATTCAAAATTTATTCCAACTAGATATAACTTTGTACTAGAACTCATTATTTTCATTTTTTATTTTTAACGACATTTTATTATATAGACTACCGCCAGAATGTGATGTGTCAATGAATTCAATTGATTACGATCCAAATTTATCTAAACAAAAGGGGAAAACCAACGAAGTTAAAAGAAAACTACATCACGGTGTTACCGGTAAATTATATGTTTTCACGTGTAGATGTATCCCATTGAATCTAACTAGACGACATACAAATTATTGTTTACGTGTCAATAATATTGCCATGAATCTGACTAGACTACATACAACTTATTGTTTACGTGTCAATAACATTGCCAAATGATTTTGTATTTTATGGTTTAAAAAGATGGCCCCCAAATGAAAAAAAATTACTCGTGCAATCTTTGCATTCATCTATAATAGATAAATACTTTTTCAGCAATCAAGAACTTCTCGATCTTGACAAAATTGGTTTAGCAGACGTTCTTTCTGCTTCAACATTAAGACTGATTACAGAAAATCTCCACCAATCTCATCATGAAACGATGGTTGTTTGCACAGTGTGTGATCAAATTTGCCGGGAAAGCAAAACGACGCTATTCACTGTAAACGATCTTCCTCCAAAGTTTTTCACAGTTTTCCTGAAACCTGCTGGTAAAACCAACGATGCTGCAATTTTACATCCCCAGCTTTGCAGTCAGTTTAGTGTGGCTCAACATTTTCGCCAGGATGGGGTGCATTTCCGGAATTTTTTATTATCACCAAGAGGTCTAGAACTACACCGAGACGATTGCACACAACCAAGTGATTTGTGCTGTGTTCCCAAACTACACATCTGTAAATCTGGATGTCTCAAATCCATTCGCGCAGGGACTACGCCTAAGTTCGCTATTGCTCAAGGAAACTGGATAGGGCAACTGCCGCCATGCTTACGGAACATGACATACGGCACTTTAAGTTTGCTGAGACCAATCCAATCGTTTGGGAGAATGGTGTCGTATTCGTCTTCGAGTGGAATGGGTGGTACACGGCTCACCGGTTACCTCTATTCAACAAAACTGAACACAACACTCGTGAGGTCGAAAATTCCTCTGCATCCGAAAGACGACCCCGTTAAATGTCTAGTTGTAAGCCCATTTGCTTCGGACAAGTCGGCTGCAGCTAAAGCAAAAATGGCCAACACAAAACAAGACTATATAATTGAACCGGACAAGATCGAGAAGACGTTGGGATTTTGGTGACACGTCGGAAACAAACCGATGGCCGGTATTGAATGCGACAACGAAATTTTAGTCAATTTACCACGCGGAGAAGTTTCAGCCGAAATGTATGTTATAGACGAAGAACCTTTGCCAAAAAAGGCGAAAAAAAGTAATGCTGAAGAACCAACTCCTGTCTCCCTTGATCAATTTAATACCGTTTCTGACGAATTTTGCGACGGATCGTCTTTACTTCGATCACGAGAAGAGGATGAAAACGTTGTTCCGCTTTCTTCCACCATCACTGTCGGTGCCACTCAAACTACCGATGTAAATATTCATGAAATGGCTTCCAACTTACTGCAGTCTAATTCAGGTGCTTCCCTATCTTTGCGTACTGCTGTTGCATCTGACGGAACCGTTCAAGCAAGTGCTGACGAAGCGAACACGTTTGTCGTCCGTCCGTCTACAGTGTTCGCTTCTGAGTCAGATGAAGATTATTTAGAAAAACATTACCCGGACCTTTTCCCGTTCGGCCGTGGTGGTTTCGGAGAAAAACGAAAATACCGCATATCCCGCAAAGCCTATTTGTCGTACCTGTTAAATCTAAGCACTTGCCAATTCCAGCATGTCGACTTTTTGTTGCCGCTATACGACATGACAACTCGTCAAGAAGTGGCCAGCAAAGCGTTCATCCGATCAAAACTGCCATCGCGAGAAAATTCGTTGGAGGGTGCAGTTTCTAAAGGTGAACTATTCGGGAGAATTTCAACCCGTGCCTTGAAAAAAGTGGGAGAATTTCAAAAAGCTTGTGCTGAAGCAGCGGCTAGGGGAGTTCGTTTGCTGCTAGCTCCTTCCGACGTCGACGGCGTCAGTTTGGAATTTTTCAACAGCATCAACATTTCTAACCAGCCGATGCAGCACTCGCAAGCTGCAGCTATGCGAAACCGCCAAGACGTTTACGCTGCCCACAATATACTTGGACCAGCTCAAATTTGGTTCACAGTAAGTCCTGACGACACGAAAACACTCAAAATTGTCTATTACGCCCTCGGACCGGAAAAATCGCTGGCTCATGAAAGAATAACTCTATCAGAAGAATTCCGTTTCAACCTTCTAGCCGATTGCACCGTAGCGGCTGCACATAATTTCGAAAACATTCTCCACGACATTGTCGAGCACATCGTTGGTTGGTGTAAAAAAACGGGACAACCCAAAAAATTGGGTGGACTTTTCGGAATCTGCAAAGCCTATTTGAGGGTGAACGAGGAGCAATCACGATTGACTCTTCACGTGCATTTTCTTATTTGGATGTACGGCCACGTTAATCTTAAAGAACAGCTGCAAGAAGCTATCAACAAGGATTTCTTCAACGCTGAACGAATTGAGCTTATTCCCGAAGAAAACTGTGAGGCTACTGTACGTCCATCATCAATTGCTGAATTGCTGACTACTGAAAATGAATCAGAAGAATCCCATTTGAAAAGTATTCTCGAAAAACTCGAAAGAAACCTTGATAGCTACTCTGTGGGTGAACTTCAACTGCCCGCTCCGGAAATGCAAATGCTCACAGCATGTAATAATCCTGATTGTATCGGTCAAAGGGAGCTCATTGATCAAGAAATGTTGACAAAAATGCGATCGCGTCCTACCAAAGATGAAGGTGAGCTGGAAGCTCTACAGTGTTCCGTTTGCAACATCAAATCGACGTGCAGTGATCGCATTCAAATGGCCTTTGAACACGGTTACATGCGTTGCAATAAAAAATCCAAACCAAACAAACAACAAATTTTGGACCTAATGTGGGTAGGTTTACGACCTAAACCACAGATTGAAGACACGCATCAACTAGATTGTTGGATTTTGGATGTTGCCGTCATTCATGATTTAGTCAACATTCATGACTGGCGCCACCGCGCTAGTTGTTTAAAAATTCGGCAAGAGCAATGTCGTTACCACTGTCCCCACGGTGAATCGACGACTCATGCCACAACCGAATACAACGAAAAAATACCAGACAAGGCCAACGAATCATCACCAAAGGAGATAATCAAAATTAATCTTCAAATACAAAGACGAGCAATATTCATGTTTCTGACCGATTGCAACTTGGCCGTCCTCGCCGTTCTCAAATGCAACAATTGCACCCGATACGTCCTCAATCAACTCATAAGTATGTATTACGGTTGTTACACAACCAAACATACAAAAGAAAATGAGAAGGCTCTAGTGGAACTCTTTCGTGCGCTCAACGCGTACGAAGACAAATTGAACGCCGCAAAAGCAAGATCCAATCCAGAAGAAATGAATGGCAGTAACAGTTCCGCGACGACGGAACGATCCGATTGGTCTATAGGTTACAGCCGATTACTTGTCGCTACAAGAGCGTCAACTAACGGTGAAACGATCGGAGCCCCTTTGGCAGCTTTTCTAGCCAGAGGAAATCATCTTTTTCAAATGTCTCATGAAACTGCCCCACTGCTTCTGCAGCAGGCATTAGCATTTCTCAACGGAAGTCATTTGAACGCTTCAATCAACAAGAACGGAATAATTATGGCCGCAGTTTTCGATTACGTTTATCGAACTACCGATGGTCCGTCTTTCTCACTCATGAACATGTGGGTATTCGTGGCGACTCAATAACAATGCCTTTTTAGTAAATCAACTAAGCAGAGAAAAGATGACGATAATATGTCAGACGAAGACGGCAACATCGTTTTCAACCCTCTCACCCTCTCTATGCAACTCATGGGCATCGCGAACGATATCGTCATCGATGGCCGAAATATTCAGCCAAATGATTGCCTGATATTCTTGATTTAGATAACGAAAAAGACAGCATGATTGAAACACGTGACGCAAAGCGAGAATTATACGCTCAGGGCGTGTTAATCATGTTCGTCTCGTATCGCACTCTTTCCGATTTACAAAAAGAAGGGAACAGTTGGTGGGCGTCTTACTTAAAAAGAAAAGAAGAAATCGAACGCAACTCAACTACCATGGCAATACTACACAACATCCAGAATTTTTATGAAAGCTTCTGTCGATCCGGAAACGACGCTGAAAATGAAGCACACTTTCACCGTCCCAGTGAAAATGTCGCCGGAAAACCGGACGATCTCGACAACGACGCCATCGACCTCCTCGACGTGCAAGAGCAACTTAACCAAGCCGCTACTAGCACCAACCAATTCCAAGACACTCTGCGAGATCCTTCCGTTGCTAAACTCGTCAGTTTGTCTCAAAACCCCCTTCAACTCGCTCCAACTGTGACACGTCAATCAGTAAATCCATTGAATGCAGCAAAAGCTGTCGGTGATCTCCGTCAATCAACCATCAGAAAGAAATTTCAACTGCCCAACAGAGCTAAAATTTGGGACATCGTTAACAACGACGAAAATAACGACATAATTCTAGACCAACCAAAAGGAACTCGAATTGATTTACTGCAAAGTCTGGACCGCGCACTTCAAGTCGCCAAACACACTCGGACCCTAAACGACGTCAAAGAACCCGAGATTTCCGATGCTAATTTCCCAACGTTGACGGAACACTAAGCACTGGACCCTCAACAGCAAGCACCATAAAGCGTTTATCCTAGCCGGCGCAGCGCTACTGCAACACGTAGCCAACGCCATAAATTCAAGAGAGCAAACAGCCATCACGAAAAGAATTTCCAGTGACATCAAAATGAAACTGAAAAAAAATCTTACCCAAAGACGGACAGCTCATCATGTATCTCGGAGGTTCGGGTGGCACTGGGAAATCGCGTGTCAACGCTTTCGTCGACTTTTCACGCCGATGGCATTCAACCACTTCCGTCGTCGTCACCGCCTCTTCCGGTGTAGCTGCTGTCCTCATCGGTGGCTGCACCATTCACGGCGCACTTGGCATCCAGCCTCTGATGACACCTAAACCACCGTCACCCGAAATGATAACCGCATGGTCAGAAGTGGGGGTGATGCTTATCGACGAATTTAGTATGGTCAAGGCGGATCTGTACGATCTCCTGGACTCCCGGTTACGACTCTTAAAGGCTAATAATCAATTACCATTCGGTGGTCTCCATATGATTTATTTTGGCGACTTCTACCAATTGCCTCCAGTAGGCAGTTCCATCTACAAACCAGCGGCAAGATACCAAAACGAGCGCAACGATCACGCCATGGCGGTGATGTGGGGCCGAGAAAAGTGGCTCACTCTAACTTCAGACACTATCGAACTCGAAGAGAATCACCGTCAAAAAGATCAGCGTTGGGCTGCTTCACAGGAACGATGGCGAATCAACCAGCCAACGCAACAAGACATCGATGATGTCAACAGTCGTTACGTTCAATCTCATCCATTAGCAGTTCAGCTCCAACCGCCACCGGAAACAATCGCCGCCGTTCCTGAAAACATCACACGAGAAAATGGGATACGCTATTGCGAATCTCACATGCTGTCCAATCTCCCGCGAATCTTTCCGACTGATTTGGACTGGCGCGGTCGTGAAATTCTTCTCATCCAAGCCAAAGTGACACGAGCAGAAGGCCATCAAATTGTGCAACCGCCACAAATCGCCTACGCTCAATGAATAGCCGCCAAAGAGATGAAGACCGTATCCGATTTATATTGCGCCATAGGCGCATCTTATATGATGGGGACCAACGTCGACGTCACACGAGGCATTGCCAACGAAACTGTAGCCAAATTGTACGACATCATCCTCGCGCCCGACGCACAAATCCGCATCGCCAATGTTGAAAACGGCAATCAATGCCACGCCGTCTACGCTACCGAGGTCACCTCCACGATTTTCAAACACTCCTCCCCTTTACAACGAGAAGTGACTTCCTTCGCAACTCTTCCGGTCAGTTGCTTCCCAATCACATCCATCTCTCAAAGCGTAAAATGTAAATTAGGAGCAAACGGGTCTTCTTTAAAGGTCAAAGTTACTCAATTCCCGTGTGTCTCAGCACTTGTGTTAACTGGACATAAAATCCAAGGCAGAACGTTAGACGCCGTCATTCTAGGAGCTCTATCAAGAATCCACAAAACCGGCCGCAGTGGATGGATTTACGTTATCCTGTCTCGCGTTAGAACACTTAACGGTCTCTTTCTACTAATTCTCTTAGAAGCAGACCTGAAAAAATATAAACCCCGAACAGACGTCATGACAGAAATGAATCGCCTTCGCCTCATAGAAATAGCAACCCTCGCTCGCCTAGAATCTGATTAATATTTCTTTTATTGTCTGTTTTCAATTCACAAACTATTTCGATATTATATCTACACTAAGAAAACTCATAACAAGACAATAAAACAATAAAACACAAATGATTCCTTTAAAAATGCATTTAAATCAACTATATCATTTGATAATCCACACTGGTAAATCACACAATCAGCCCGTAATTACAATTGTCACACTGCTGAGCACCGTAAAACACACACTCTCAGCAGATCACACATAAACACACCACACATCCGAATGAAATGTCAAAACAATAAGAAAACACCAAACGCCACCCTGTAAAATCCAGAACAAAATTTTGTCGGCACACAAACTACAACGCACACACAATCACGAAACCACAAATCAGTCTACACTTAATCACAAAAACTGATTCCCATTAAGAAAAACCAAACAAAATAACGACAAATCAACGACAGTTTTTGTGACCTCGCATTTCTTAGAACCCATAAAGGATTCAGAAACGACCACTTGTAACCAAAGTCCAAACAGCCAACTCAAAGCTATACAAAGAAAAACTCAATTCAAATCTGCCTCAGTCCCAATTCCAACACGGTAAGAAGATGGCTTCCAAAAGTACAGAAACCACCACTAAATGGCCAGCTTAGAAGAAACAAAAAAAACCATCACCACTAAAAAAAGCTTTTAAAAAAGAAAACGAAGAAGCCAAAAGTCTTTTCGGCCCGAAAACCATTTCTGAACTGAATACTTCGTGTCAAAAGTAAATAATCCCTTTCCATCCCAACAGCTCATCATCTCATACTAACCATCACTTCTTTTTTTTTATCTTGTCCCAGTTGGACGCTAACTGCTCGCCTCGTTCGTTCTTTTGCCAAACCCGTACCGATGAAAACCGAAAAAGTCAACACACTCAATCTCGTGTTCGTCGACGAGACTGGCGCAATTCGCGTCGAGGCCTGGCGAGATAATTCAGCAAAATGGGTCGACAACCTTAAGGTAATAACAAAACACATGTTAAAGAAATAAGCAAAAAAAAATAATCACGTTTTTCTTTTAAAAAGGTCGACACTATCTTCAAATTAACGACGTGTGCTGTGAAAAAAGTTGAAGACCGTTCCAAACAATACACTCGTTTATCGCATCCCTTTAAAATCTACATCAACGAAAAATCGCATATTGACATCGTCAAAATGGACCAAAAGGCGAAAGACGCATTTGCCAATCTACGTTTCCAATTCCAGGAATTGGAATCTCTCTCATCAGCCTCAACAGGAACTGTAACTGGTAAGAACATTTTCACTCC
The DNA here is from genome assembly GCF_020631705.1 of Daphnia magna. Lineage (NCBI taxonomy): Eukaryota > Metazoa > Arthropoda > Branchiopoda > Diplostraca > Daphniidae > Daphnia > Daphnia magna. Next base: position 8,821,729 of record NC_059182.1, read on the forward strand.
AATTCTCCCTAAAACCAAATAATTATACTTTCCTTGGTGTCTACGGATTGATATGCGATATATCTCTCGACTCGGAACAGCAATCCATAGTGATCCGACCACACAATTACGACATCAAGGTAACTTTCATCAAATTTTCAAATTACACTTCCATTTTCAAACACTTAATTATTACCAGATCCTCGTCAACGACATCCATTGGATGTTGAATGATGCTACCATCAAAGATGAACTAAAAAAAAACCAAACTGTAGTTGCCATCCGTGAAGTACAGATCTTGGAAATACTGCCCAAGATCATCAAGACCAAGCTGTATGAAGATTCAAGTTTGATGGTGAGCAACATAGCTGATTAAAAAAAACATTTTTAAATCACTAACATCACTGGTTTTCACCACCTAGATCAATCCGAGAAACAAGGGAATACTCCCAGCACTCATGGATGACTGGCTTGACAACACCCTAAACAGTGACACAGATGAAGACTCGAAAGATGAAGAGGACCAACCTGAAACAAAACCATCATGTTCAAGCAATGTCCAAAATTAATCCAAGCTCGTCAAAACCTGCAAAGAAAAATTATTGCTCTTCTTACCTTCAAGAAAATAATTCATAAATTTATCGATGACTTAACTCGTTGCTCCACATTTTCTCTCTGCTTAATATTTCCACAAACTTTCACTAGAAAATGTTTTCTATTCCCAATTCACTAAAAAAATTTTGAAAACAAGAAATCAGTCTTCAAAAACCACAATCGTCTTAATTCAATAAAAAAGATAAACCTATCCCCATTACTTACTGAATTTCTTCATTCAAATCAGAAGCTGACTTTCACTGTAAACTTGAACAAAAAAACATTTTTTTTTAAAACATCCCTAAAATAAAAACTAAACAAAAAACAAAAAAATTCCCTTCGGGTACCTTGCTAACTCAGGTAGCTGACAATAACATCAGCAAGTTAATAAATCTGCCCAAAGAGGCTTTTTTGTTTTCTGTTGATGTAGTCTATACCCATCTATACCTTGGGAGGAAGGTCTGAAAGCTAGTAGAGTTTTTTACGAGAAAAATTTTGATTTTTTGTGAGGGGTGCAAGAAAAATCATCTTTTACCACCCCTAAAAACTTTTCTCTTTGAAAAATTCTACGGACGATCCTTGAAAATAATATTTGTCACTTCCAAAATTCATCGTGGTACCACCAACTTGAAGGCACAGCCATGGGCTGTAGTGTCAGTCTTTTTCGCCAACTACAAAATGTATCGGTGAACCGCTTGCATATTACCACCTTTATCGCCACCCAATCTCTTATACCTGGCCTCCCACAACCGATCTTCCGTCGCATGTGCGTTTTCCCTTTTAAAACCAAATGGAGACGACTTCGGTATTTAGACTTCCTATCGTTGCATCGCATGCCAGATGTAATAATGACTGCATGTTGTCTTCATAATTTCATCATACAATGTCGTGAAGATGAGGAAGAGGACCAGTGGGACGAAGATATGGAACAAAATGATGAGGATGAAGGTAAATGGAGCTTGATTTAGGCACTGCAGCAGGTATAAACAAAAGAAATAGAATTTCATATCTTTTGCTCTAATTGTCTTATGGTTTTCATATGAAATTTCAATACATGACATGAAATTACTATTTATTTGCTATTTTCTCAATAGTAGATGTCAACGATGATGTGTAGGTGTTTTGAAAATTAATTAAATGTGGATTTTGGTTTTACGTAATTTTTTATTTGTGTTTTTCTTTTCAAAATTCCATTTGATTTTACCAAATAGATTTTAATTTATTAATGAACAAAAGTGGTTTTTAGTTTCTTACGATCTAAGAAATCCATTTGGTATTAAAAGTAGAATAAATTTGTTAGTTGTTACTTGATAGATAGTTTAATGAATTCTATTGCATAACACTAATTTATTTATGTCTACGGAAATGCCAAAACGTTCTTTAGTGTTAGTTTATGCCAAGGTTTTATTTCAATTTAGGGTTTCGGATGCGTTTTCAATCTACGCTGGAAGTTATGCACTTTGATGTAGAAGGTTAATCATTGTGACATTACAAAAAAAATCAACACACTTATCAATGAGGTAACTCATTTTAGATATTAAAAATGCTACAGCCCTAATATTACTCTCTTATTTTCCTAGTCCAGGTATCGGAATTCCACTGGCATTGAAAACGAGGAAAATGCTTCTCTACAGCACACAATTCATGATGTATGTTTTAAATTTAGATTGTTACTTTTCAGTGCCTATCGTGTTTAAATAATTAAATCATTGAGGTTAACTGTTCCATAATTTTTTTTTCTCTCTGTTATTCTCCGCTTTAGCGGAGTACCACAGGTCTCCAAAACCACTACGAAAATTAGGGGGGTAAGAAATTAAAGGGGTGCAGAGGAAGGGTGCGGGCTTGGAGGGGCCGTCGACAGGGCATAGACTCCCGAGGCAATTTCGAAATTCCCCGGAAAGACGGCGTCAGATTCAAGAATTCAATCGTCATGCCAAAGCAGCCGCTGCAACTAACCCGGAAGGCCCGGTAACCACCACATCCCCTCTGGATTCCCTCTTCCCAAACTTGGTGAAGCATATACCACTATCGGAGTTAAAGGAGGCCCTAACTCCAAAATACTCGGGTGATATCCGGTATAAACCAACCGAAGTGAAAGGGAAAGGAGTAAGCACCTCGCCTACTCCAAACAGGCCATCAACCAGCGCAGCCGTACAGGAACCCGACCGGATCAAGCTATTCCCAAAAGAAGAGCCGGAACCAATTCTTCCACCCGGATTTGGGTATAACCCTACCACCACGTGCTTTATCGCCATGGTTGGCATAAGCCGCTGAACATCCCACACGACGCCCCGATGCCGCCAATTCCATCTGACACCCGGACCAAATGCCGCCCCACAAGTATCTTAGACAAACCGAACCCGGATCCCACCCCGGTGATCAAAACGATCAAGATACCGGTCGAAAAGAAAAAAAAAGATAAGAAAGAATAAGAGAAAGAGAAATAAAGGGAAGACGTAATTATAATCGATGCCGATCCAAACGATCTTATCGATCTTTACAGATTCTTGTGCCACTTGGTCTCTGTCACCTAGGCCAACCCTTTGGCTCTTCATATGAGCCATACTTTCAATGCCTTTTTACGGATCACGGGATGCCACGTTCTTTTTTTAAAGCAAACAATCAGCTGGTTGATTTTTGTTTTGTTTTTTCATTAAATGTTTTATTTTTAAACGTTATCTAAATGTGAATTTTGTTTTTACGTAAGTTTTATTTGTGTTTGTGATATTGTCGCGGGTGAAAAGGGAGATTGGTTATCTCTTCGCAGAGATGAGTAATCCGCTCCTTGGACAACGCTGCGATCGTGGTGAAGAAATTATCGGGAGAAGTCCGCTCTAAGAAAGATACACAGATACGCAGTCCGGAAGGGTAGTAATTCACCCGACGGTATAAAACGCTGCCCCGAATCTGCGTTAGATGAGTCTCCATCGGGTGAGCTCACAGAGCTGGGCTCCCTTAGAGGAGTTCCCTGGTTTCCCTAGAGGTCTTCAAACACTTCTCCAATTTTTGGTAATGGTTATTCCTCTTTTGTTTAAGTAAAACCATTGTTTAGATTTAAGTCATCACTTGTTGTATTCATTTGTGCTTGTTCAAATACAATCATTATGACAATATTAAAAAAAATATGTGTGTATATTTGTAATTAGAATACACCTTTTAAATTAAAAAACAACTTGCTGTGTTTAATTCGTAGACAACATTAAAACAATTTTACCTTAGAAGTAAGAATATTTTGTTAATTTCTAGGTAATATAATTAATTTTTTATCATTCAACAAATTTTATGTAGGTTTAATAAAATGCCTAAATGTCTAACAGTGTGATTTCAGTCATAGCTTTAAATTTCCTTTCAGTGTGTTGGCTGCGTTTTCCATCCATGATGAAAATTACACTGTTGGATACAGAAAGTAAACCATTGGGGCATTATTTGAAAAATTTACAGACTAATCAAACAGGTAACTAATTTAACAATATTTGAATGTTATAGCCCTGACATCCCTTTTTTTTCCCTTTCCCGGTATCGGAATCCCACTGGTTTGAAAACGGGGAAACAACCAGCAACTGAACAGTCAGTTGGAAAGCAACTTTCCAAGCCTACTATACAATTAATGACATACCTTTTAAATCTAATTAGTTATTTTCCAATGTATCAATCCATTTAAATAATAAAATAATCAAAACAATTTGTTTGTTTCACTCGTTGAATTAGTTTTGTGTTGTTTTTGAGTAAGACTCTTGCTATTTACTTTTTAGAATACACTGAGATTCTCTTTAAAAGGTATTTGTGTTTACATAGAACATTCCTGGTTATTTAAAACATTTGAAAAATAATAAGTAAAACCAGAATTTAAATTTGACCTAAATGTGTCATAAAAATGGCCACCGCAATGGATGTCGGGGAAGGGGGAGGAGTAAATTTTATTTGTAATTTTTGGTTCTTAAGCTATCAAAAGCGAAGTAAACTATCATATCAAAACATTCTAGAGATAATAAAGAATCTCAAAAACATATTTTCTGTTTAGTTTGGTGTATATGAATACTAAAAAAACGTACCAAATATTTTTTTTTGGTCCCTCCCCTCAGACTTGCCGTGCGATCAATTTTTTTGAGTTCGATCAAACTCAACTGGCAATGAGTTTGAGTTCGATCAAACTTATCGTCGCGATTAATTTCCTGCGCCATCTATCAGTCAATAAAATAAACACAATGTAAAATTTATACAGATATTTGTTCTTTGAGCTTTCATTTAAGACTCAAACCGTTTTCTTTTGTTAATTTCCTTATTTTTACTTATATCGATACTATTCCGTACCGCCACAATAGTAACATTCTTGGAACTTAATTATATTTACTATTACTAGATGGCGTGCAGTAAGAAATATTGATTGAAAAATTGAGTTTGAGTTCGATCAAAAATTTTGAGTTTGATCGCGATCAAACTCATTCTTAAATGAGTTGAGCGATCGATCAATTTTTGAGTTTGAGTTTGATCTCGATCAAAAATTGAGTTCGATCACGGCAACTCTGCCTCCCCTACCCACCCCTCCCAAAATATCATAAAATAAAATAATTAATTATATATTAACGGTCTAAGTTTAAGTGGATTCACACGAATTTTACGGCAATCGATAGGTAATAATAAGGGCTATCTACTCGGTGAATTTTATTTTATTTAAAAATATTAAAAAGGAAAAAATTCCCAATTTCACACATTTTTTTTTAGTTTTATCGATTCCAGGTATAGCGAAAAAAAACATTTAAAGAAAAAAAAACAAACATCAACCAGCTGATTGTCTGCTTAAAACAAAAGAAAATGGCATCCCGTGATCCCTTGTAAATAGGCCTTTAAAAAGGTTGCCTAGGCCAACCGTATGGCTCATATGAAGAACCAAAGGGTTTGCCTAGGTGACGGAGACCAAGTTGTCCTTGTGAATGCTTTCCCCAAAAAATAAATTAATAAAAAAAAAAACTATTGCCATTTATTTCTTTCTTTCTCATTCAATTTGGAGAGCAATTAAACAACTGCAATCCACAAAAAAAAAGCTTTCTAACATATCTAGAGATAGGCATCACCAATTTTTCTGAACTTTCGAGTAGGGTGGTGACACTCGAAATTTCAAATATTTCTTTTCTTTAAAAATTATTTCAAATTTTTATTCTAACTGAAAGCATACGCCATCTGGCATTCAGATTTACAAACCTTTCTTCCTTTTTCAAATTCAAACAATTTTTCATCAGAAGTGAACGCCTACGCCATCTGGCACTCAATTACAAACTTTTCTTTTTTTCAAACTTAAATCATTTTCCCCCCAGAATTGAACGCCTATGCCCCTTAGCGTTCAAGATAACAAACCTTTTCTTCAAAATATTTAACAAGCAATCCACCACTCAAGTGCACCAAATTCATGGACCCCGTTTTTTTTCTTATTCCGCTATGGGATGTAAAATTTTAAAAAAAATACAGGCCTATCCATTTTTTTACTCCGGATTTGCCTGTTTTTTCAGAATTCTAAAATTCCCTGCCGTTCGGGAGATATTTCAGGTTAAAGTTAGGGTTTTTTCAAATTTTTGAAATTTGGGTCTTTGGTATCGCTTTTTGGGAAAAAGAGAAGCGTTAAAAAAAAAATAATTGTACCAAAAGTTTGCTTGGCCATCCCTCAATGCAAATCCGAAAGGAAATCTTTTTCCGGATTTGATTGGCCGAGTTATTCGCAATCTAGTAAAGGGCTCATTTGGCAAGTTTCCCATGCATAATTTAATTTCGTCTGCAGTTGACGTTTGGGACCGTGCGAACACAGTAAACACCGAAATGCATTGGGAACTTATTGAGGAAACATCAAAAGGCATTTTGTACAGGGAAACGCTGAACGACTATTTTATAGACGAGAAAGATGAAAGAAGTCCTGTTGAAATCAGTGCCGTAATTCACCACCATATGGCTATTATGCGTTCAGCTATGGAAGTTGATGCTGAACTACAGAGGATGGAGGATTTGGAAATGAATTCGCCAGGTAAATATTGTGTTTGTTATTGTATTTACACGTTGCTCTATGCATGTAATCAGTAGCTAATCCCATATGTCCATTTCCTGTAATAGAATACATCAACAGCGACAGTGGCCGTTGGGCTGTGACAACTAAGAAGAACACATTTTAAATGAATTCGGCAGGTAAATATTATTGTTAGATTTCTATTCATCCACGTCTAACCATTAGCTAATGCTTTATTTCCACTACATCTATAATAGATGAAATCAACGGAAGCAGTGGCTGTTGGGCTATGACAAATAACAAGAACACATTTTAAATGAATTCGGCAGGTAAATATTATTGTTGAGACTTCTATTCATCCACGTCTAACCATTAGCTTTTTAGAATTTTTGAGAAAAAGCTTTTTTATTTTTGAAAAATAGTTATTCATAATCCCTTATGTCACGTTGATTAAATTTAATGTCAACAATTAACTTGGTTTTGAAACGTTTTTCCCATGTAGAAAAGGTGCAGAAGCTTCAGTACACTACTTTGATAAATCTCGCTAACATGTCTATGTGCCGGTGTCGCGTAAAGTCATGTTCCACATGCAACCGTTGTTCGAGGTGCCAGTGTGACCACGATGGACGATCTATTGAAGAAAAAATTAGTCGTAAAAGAGGCCGATACAGTAGTAAGGATGGCAGCTCCGATCCGCCAAGAAAAAAAATACGAATTTTATCGCCAAATAGAGTTCCGCGCCGCCAACAGTACGTTTTGCTGTCCGGCAAAGAAGGAAGTGAAGTGGATTACATGAATGATGCGGATACAGCTAGCCCAATGAGACCAATAACTTCCCTAGTTGATTTATTTGCTGCTTTTGAACTCAAAAAGAGTTCGTCCTTGAGAAAGTTGTTATCGGCAGCCGATGTTAGATCTAACATAAGTAACTGGGAAGAAGAGTCAAAAGCAAATCATGTCATGCAAATTAGTGTTGCCAAGATATACAAATTCTTCATTTCAAAAATAGCTGTTCTTCTGTGTGGACCAGCAACACAAGTGTCGATTACTAAATCAATGGCAAAGTTAATTGACCAATCGCGACATGTCCTCACCCTTCCACTGATTCACACAATTGTCCGTTCTAAAAAGGCAAAGACGGAGCAGCGTACGGCCAGGGCGTATCTTTGTGGCTCACACCGAAGAGAAGACGTCGCGCAACTAAAAGATTTTGACGGGGACTTCACACTGGCTACTCATACATTTCAAAAGGAATTGAAAGACTTTAAGACAGTGACAAGTGGGCAGTGCCTTCCACGAATTAATCGGAGCATTGGACGTTTCAACCACACGACTGCTGATTCGGCTATTTCGTTCATTTTGAGCCCAGACAACGTGTGCTACACGTCCTGGGGAACGAAGACTATTATTGTTGATGGTGTCGCGCGTGGATTTCCTTTTGTTATGCGGAAAATGTCTCGCACACATACGTACGAAAATTATGTCAAAAATGCTACGGTTGAAATTCCAAAAGACAAACAGCTGAAAAGATCAAGTTTTTTTTATTTAGTGTCTGCTTTGACGCACTGCGATGCAAAACTGCGTAAGGCAGTAGACTACGTTACTGGTTTTTTTATTAACGACAACTTCGCCGTTATTTATAGATTAATCGACGCATATTGTGACCCCGGCGAAGAAAAGAGGAAATTACTACGCGAGGTTGACGCTGCACCCCGGTATCTGAAATATGGTTTTCACGGAGACAAAGATGACTGCATCGCCCATAGGGTGTCCTTTGCGCTCGGTGGCGAAGATGCACCAGTTGATGCAACTGCAACGTGCAGTAATTGTCGACATCTGTTTTACATATTCCAATTTCTGAATGAATGCATCATCAAATCGACTGCCCCTCAACACTCAGCATTAACAGCCCTAGATGGCTGTCTAAAGAAAGTTCAGTTATTTATGGGTCACCGGCTTCAAGTTCTGAATCAACAAACAGCTATACGTAAAATGCACACCAAAATGGAGCGTAATTGTTTACGCAATGGATTTTCTAACGAGTGCGTTCTTTTGATTGATTATAAAATGAAGTTTGAGCCGGTATACTTCCGCGAGAAAACTGTAGATCATTACGGTAAAAGAGGAATAAGCTGGCATGGCTCAATGATTACATTTTATACATGTGTTTGCGTCGATGGTGTACAAACCGCCGTTCCCAACTAATTCTACATGGATCATGTAGTTGAAAATGAAAGCAAGCAAGATGTGACGTCAGTGATATCTATTCTCGAAGCAGTGATTATAGCGATTAAGAAACTATTTCCGCACATAACTACTATATTTCTACAGTCGGATAACGCTAGTTGCTATCAAAATACTGTATTGTTGATGCTCATTCCATACCTAGGTTTTGCCCATTCCTTATGCATCCGTCGATTCATACACACCGAAACTCAGGACGGAAAGTCGGTCCTAGATACCCATTTCACAAGAAGTACGCAAGTAGTTTACGAACATTGTAAAGCAGGTAAAAATTGTTCGATATAATTATCATCTACAGCATCCCATTAAAAATAGCATTGACTTCAGAAAATGACGTCGTCACCCCAAGCCAATTGGTTGCGACTTTAAAATATTTCGGAGGTTTGCAGAATTCCATAGTGGTGCTCATTAAACTTGACCGCGAGACAGTCTCCAAATTAGAGGATAATTTCGCTGAATGTGATAGAAAATTAAAGAAAATAATAAAGCGTACTAATGACGTTTTCTTTTCCTACGCCGATTCCACAAGCACAAATGACATTTCTACTTCATCATATCAAGGAAATTACATGCCCCCTTACTCTCTGCAAGGATATGAATATTCAGGTAGACTTTTCCCAAACAGCATTTTTTTGGATATAGCATTGTACCGTTTTCTAATAAATTTCGTTCTGTTAATAATACAGGGAAGGGAAATCCAAGAACTGTCGTCAACGATCCAGCGGCAATTACCGTAACCACACAAGATGATGTGACCCACAGTAACGACTTTGAAGAACTCGATTCTGATGATAGTGAGCTAGACGATGAACTGGCAACGGTTGCCAACTACCTGATACGAGGTGAACATTCAAAGGATCACGAGTCCTCGACGAGCAGCGAAGAGTCGGACGGCCCAACATCTTATAACAATGATGGAGAAGTTATGCAAACTTTACCCTTGACAACGCAAGTAGGCAAAATAACGGGAATTCGCCTTTATACCGATGCGCAATTGGCAATCAGACAGCATAAATGGAAAAAGAAAATTTCGGGGCGTGCTAAGGGCGATGCCTGTCTACCTATGAAAAAAAATTTTGTCAACTACGCCTTGAGGACGGCTTGGAACATGCAATTAAACGGGACAACGCAATCAGATATAACCCAAAACTCTTTAGAAAACTTCTCGCCATTTGTTTCTGAAAATTTTACAGTACCACTACACTTTTCGAAAGGCTGGGCTAAAAGACCAAAAAACGGGCAAATGTACGGGCCTAAACATGTACTTATCTATCGTCCTGACATCCTAGAAATCTTCAAGCTCGGCGAAGAAGATAAAAAAAAAAACGAAGCCCAGCTAAAATGCTGGAAATGTTGGCAGTCAAATATCCACAAGAATTTGGTCTTCCGTCAGAAAATGACATACGGGTTGAAATTAATCGGTTACAAACGAAAAACAAAAGCCCAAATGTAGCCTCCAAAGGAGAAAGGGTGATTGACATTTATGATGCTTTCATTCGTGAAATTGCTGCCAAAAATGTGTCATTAAAACCGAAAGATGCTCTCACAATGACGTTGCAACAGTTCCCCAGGAAAGAAAATCCTAACCTGCCGTCTGATTCTAAGATTAGGAGTAAATTTTCTTACCAAAAACTGTGTGCTAAAAAAACGGAATCAACAAATAAAGTGATTTCATATTGTCTCCTGTATTGTTAGTATTTTTTTTTCAAGAAGTTGTTGAAATACAAAAACAATGATGTTCGCAAATCACCAAGCCGGCCCCCTAAAGTGATAAAATATGTATTTATAGGTTTGCAAATCCTTCTCCTGCTAATACTTCCTATAAATGATTACGCCCAGCATAGCCAAAACGTAGCCCATTACTTTAAACACACCTTTTTTGGATTGCCATTATCGCTGTAGTAGGGCGAAACCTAATTCTTTTCATCCTTGTAGAGGTGCTCCTACTTCTTCCATAGCTGGAACTTCAAATCGCGGCTAAGAGTACTTGGCACAGGACGTAAAAACAATGACTACTTCTTCCTTGTAATTGGATGTGCTGTGTGTGGTGTGGTCCGTAACCAAGGAGCGTCACAATCAAAAAAGAAATGAATGCCAATGACAGTATGACACACAATAACCATAAGAAATGTAGCCTTACACAATATCACGAAACCAGCATCAACCGTATTTCTATCACTCAAATGAAGGGCGCCAAAGGTGAAGTATAATTCAAACTGAAAATCACAAGAAATATGACTTGGATCGCTGTGACGACTTTGCGTCCATCTTTCACAAATAAATAACAAACATTATGATCGAGTTATTAGGACAGAACATATCGATTGTTTAATCGCAATGATAAATATGGGCCGTTAGACTATATGAGAGGGCCTACAGTATGTCCCTCGGACTAAAGTGAAGGCCATGAAATCGTAGCTTCGGTAGTAATCCGCCAGGAGCGCGAGGGAGGTGTTAAAAAATGGCTGCTACGCTGGGTGGGAAACTGGTCAAATGAGCCCTTTACTAGATTGCGAATAACTCGGCCAATCAAATCCGGAAAAAGATTTCCTTTCGGATTTGCATTGAGGGATGGCCAAGCAAACTTTTGGTACAATTAATTTTTTTAAACGCTTCTCTTTTTCCCAAAAAGCGATACCAAAGACCCCCCCAAATTTCAAAAATTTGAAAAAACCCTAACTTTAACATGAAATATCTCCCGAACGGCAGGGAATTTTAGAATTCTGAAAAAACAGGCAAATCCGGAGTAAAAAAATGGATAGGCCTGTATTTTTTTTAGAATTTTACATCCCATAGCGGAATAAGAAAAAAAACGGGGTCCATGAATTTGGTGCACTTGTTAAAAAAATTTTTTTCCCCCCAAAAGTGAAGGCTCACACCGCCTAGCGGTCAAAAAACAAAAATTTGTCATTTTTTTCAAATTTAATAATTTGTATTTGTTTCTTATAAATATTAATTATCTATGCCACCTAGCTTTCAGAAATTACGCTATGGTGAATCCTTGTTTAGTCCTTTATAATTTCTTCTCCGTAATACTTGAAACCTTGCTTTGAATTCTTAAGTCATTGGAAAAGCCGTTCTTTGACACTCCATTTAATGTCCAACTATATTAGATCGGGTTAAATCACCGTCCAAACTCTGTGACATCATTTATAACTGAAAACAAAGTCTGTACCGACTTGCTCAAAGTTACCGAAAGCTAACTAAGAGCCAAATTTATTCGCCACATCACAAAGTCGCCTGCTTAAGGAAGGAGAAAGATCCTAAGCCAGTGAAGTTTAAACAATACGCCTTCTGTCTGGAGAACAGCGCTAACGCTGCCCCCTTCTATTAATCGCAACTGGTGGAAAAACGGAAAGTAAAAAACTTTCACCTTATTTTTATTCACTTTTTTAAGGGAAATCCAGAAGTAGGACTTCGCTGTGTACTACAAAGCATCAAGCAACCGAAAAGGTCGGAAAACCCAATATCAACAGAAGAAATTTCGACGACGCTGAGTTTCAAGATCAGCAAAGAAAAGATGGGCTAAAATGGGATGTAGATAGGAACAAGCTGCTACAAGACTTGCTCACCCAACAACAGCAAGCGTTTGCAGCCCAAATTCTTCAGCAAAAACAGGCCTACACGCAACAAATGCAGCAGCTGATAGCCCAAAACCAAGCTACGGCTCAAGTGGTAGCCGCAGCAGCTCGAGGAGCAGCCGCTCTCGCTCCGGTAGCAGCCAACCAGCCATACCTGCGCCACAGGGAACACGACATCCCCAAAGACAAATAAAACATTTTAAAGGAGATATTCTAGAGTGGACGTCATTTTGGGAGAGTTTCAATGCCTCCATCCACTAGTCCACAATGTCAGATGTACAAAAATTCGACTACCTCAAAGAGTATATCAAAGGGGGTGCTTAGAAAACCTGGAGCTGACCCAGGTAGCACACAGACTCTGTTTCAGGTCTGTTACAGATCTGTTTTTGAGAGTCTGTAAATTGTTTGTAGTGTCCCACTTTTACAGACTGTCACACAGGTCTGTGACAGACCTGACTTACAAAATCTGTATAACAGGTTTGTTACATACCTGACTTACAAAATCTGTATAACAGGTTTGTTACATAACGCGTACCACAGTCTTTGTACTACCAACTGTTTACAGATCCGTCGTTTCAATAATACAAGTATACAACTCACGCGATTTAAAATTTGTATTCAACACGCATTTCATTTTATACACCACTTACACATGATTGTCCAAGCAAAATTATGTAAAGCTTTATGAAATTTAGCAATAGTTTTCAATACGGAGCGCCCATCCGATATAAGTTGGTGATGCACGGCCAATTAATTTCGCATGATGGAGTCGGGACTGCGGTCCGCGGATCAATTCTGGGAGCACTATTGTTGAGCCGTTGGCAGCATCCTCTGGCTTGCCCGACTGTGCAGCTTCAGCCGGTGGGGCAGGAGGCTGTGTGATCACACCTTTTCTCGAAAGGACAAACTGATAGCTCTCAGTCAGTCTAAATGCAAATCTAAAGCAAAATCAAAATTAGAAATAAACCAAGAATAATGAAAACTATTGCAATAACCTACAGATCGCTTTCCATCAACACACATGATAGCTTGGATGATACACGAGTAGTGGCAACTTTGAGCATGGTTAACAAAAACCCTTTTTTAACCATGGTGTTGGCCTTTTATTTTTCTCGAAAGGAAAAACTGATAGCTCTCAGTCAGTCTAAATGCAAATCTAAAGCAAAATCAAAATAAGAAATAAACCAAGAATAATGAAAACTATTATATAACCTACAGATCGCTTTCCATCAACACACATGTAGCACATGTTTTCATCATGATGTAACAATTACACAAAATACTTTAACATGCCAAAACTTACAAGTGTGCTGAGAAGACATGAAAATTCCAATGAAAAGACATACGAGACGACGAACTATCACTTGTCAACAACACGGCCGGCTGGCGGCTGCTGGTAGGCGCAAGAGAGAGTCCCCCTAGCGGGGGCTAATAGAATTTTCCCTTTCCATAAACAAACACACACACAGTTTCGCCACCCAATCCGCCGGAATCGCTTTCCATCAACACACACGCAAAATATTCACCATAATTCCCAAAATATTTCAGCTGGAACGCCTTCCATAAACACACACACACACACAAATTTCTTTTTCGACTCACACAAAATGTCACCAAAAGCTAATAAAAAAACGACCGGCAGCAGTTCCTTCTCGCAACTTCGCCAAAACGCGACTAATGGTAGCGTAGCTGCCTCAGCGTGGGTGCGGTGGCGCTGGTATAGACTAAACTCATCTTCAAAGACGTTGCCACATAAACACGATTTCTATGTGTGTATAAAATTTTATTTCGTTTTATAAACGGCATGAAAAGCGTTTATAAAACAGCTTGAGCAACAAGAAATAAACAAAAAAATTCTTTATTGGAGATGCAGAAATATTGTATTTGAAAAAGTATTAAGTTAAATTAATAACACGAAATTTTAAATTTTCAATCCCGTTTAGCACTTAAATTTTTTTTCCTCGTATCCTTACTTCCATTCAGCCAATTGGAAATATGTTTTTTAAAAAATTCCTCATCCAACTCGGAAAGTTTAACTTTGATCACGTTGTCATTTTTTAACAGTTAGTCATCAACAAAGAAGTTGAGGAACATTTTAAAAATGTGTGCATATACTCATTTTGAAGCTCTGGGTCATCTCTATTTTCTTACCTTGTCCTCTCAACAGTCATCACGGTCTTATCACGATCTTTAACAGTTACCACCGATCTTCTACTTCCATATCCGGAAACCGGAAGCTTTTCAACAAATTATAAATATTCTTTCGACCTTTAACAATGTTTCCATTTGGCCTTGACCAAGATTTGAACCTTCAACCTTTCGAGTGCTGAGCTTAACTCTTAACCATTAGCCTAACACTGACTTATATAAGATGTCATCTGGCTGCATGGTATTACACTGTAATATATGAGAAAACATTTAAGTCTGTTTGCTATTGGGAATCCAGAAATGTACCATACCGGGGATACAGACACAGATCAGATTATTACTGACATAGGTGTTACAAGGGAAATACAAACCCGTAACATACCTGGGCCACAAACCCATAACAGATAATCACTGAAGTATGTTTTACATAGAAAACACAGGCCTGTAACATACCTGAGATACAGACACAAAACAGATGATTTATGTCATATGTTTTACAAGGAAAAAACAGACCTGTACCATATCGGGGGTACCTACTGAGAACAGATGATTTCTGTCATATGTTTTACAAGGGAAATACAGACCCGTACCAGACATGTAGTACAGACACATAACAGAAATATATTTCACTCGGTAATACAGAGTAAAAACATGCATGTAACATACGTGTTAGACAGAAGAAAAACAGAATGTATTTTTACAGAGTAAAAACAGACAAGTGACAAACATGGGAAACAGAGCAAAATCAGAAACAATTTTCTCAAGTAAAAAACAGATCTGTAACAGGTCTGTAGTACAGTGAAAAACCATAATTATGTATTACAGAAAGATTACAGATCTGTTCCAGATCAGTGAAACAAACTTTTACCAAATCCTGTAAAACAGAGCAATTCCAGACAAATTTCCTGTAAAACAGAGATGTAACAAGCCTGATACGGATCTGTTTCACAAGTATGTGAAACAGATCGGTTACAGGAGTCTGTAACAGCTCTGTGTGCTACCTGGGGACTGCAGCCAACTACAGCATCGCCATTGCTGAACTAAAAAGGGTCTACGCAAAAACCAAGGTCCTCATCCAAACTCACTTGTGTAAATTCGACAGCCTGGTACCCGTGAAGTCAATGACACATGTAGCCGCTCTGCGAAGACTTCAACTCACCGTCCAATCCCATATCAACGCCTTGAAGACACTCGGAGTGCAGAAAGACACATTTGGAGGACACCTTGGCACCAAACTAATGAAATTACTTCCTGCAGAATTGCATAAAGAATTGTCGAGTTCCGATGCAAACGACATAACCGACATCACAGCCCTGCTGAATTTCATAAAGGATCAAGTTGATGCTACTGAAAGATACCAGGCTGGTCGCAGACTATCTCGTCGATCCTTAGCGACGAATCGCACCGTCACTTTTTCTACGGAGGAAAGTCGATTCTTATCGACTAGTCTATAAGAGTCGACTTGTCCATTAGAGTGTTCCTTTTTTATAGCTAGTTTGTAATGATTATTGTAGGCCTATTAAATCGTTTGAATCTAGGGTTTCAATATAAAAACGTTTGCAGAATACATTTATTTTAAATTCTTGTGTGTATTGTTGATGAACGCTTGATTTTAAAGTTAAATTAAAAAAAGGTGATACTCTCACTTGATGCTGGACTAGTGATGCGTAGGATAAATTTACAAAAGTAGTACAGGAATATACATAACTGAAGTTTTATTTAATTAGAAACGTAAACAGTATTTGTAAATATATATTTCAATCTAATTAAATCTAGATTACGCGAAAAATTGCTCGCTTACCAATGGACCATGTGGTAATCGACTCTTATCGACTAGTCGATGCTTTCGGCTTCGAATCGATTTATTATTAATTTTAATAACTCCAAATTCTGTTTATGAGAACTAAATCAATGAATATAACGTAAATTTTATTTCCTTGTATAAATGGTTGATTGATAAATTAATTAAAAAGATTAATTAAAAGATAACCTAGCCCTAAGTTTCATATACCTTTGTGAAACCGCGTAAAAAATGGCCGCCGGCATGCTCGTCGAGGATTGGTCAATAGACATTTACAAATTAAACATAAAAAACACGTTATAAAATCTTTTTTCGCATCAAAGCATTCTTCGTGAAACAAGGATCACGAAAATATAAATATTTACTATGTTTATTAGTGTTAAATGGGCAAACGAAGAGCCCAAAGTCTCGGTGTGTAAGCTTGTCTCCCCCCTCTAATAATGTAAAAAAATTTATTATTAATAACTCCTACTTTTTAAGTCGGAAAGTTATAATTTTTACGGGAATCGAAAGATCTCGTTGAGCTCTTTCGATTTCTGTAAAATTTAATGCGAAAAATATGAATGGAAAAAATTTCGAACAAGAATTTTATTTTCCGTTTTTTCGGTTAGGTCCAGTTATAGTCTAGATCGAAAAACCGAAAAAGTTTTTCATGTTCAAAGATTTTTTTCCTTATAAATATTCGATATTAAATTTCCTTCATCCTCATCGAGAGTCAATTCATTCTCAACCTTGTTCTCGACCTAGTAATAAAATAATTCAATGACTAGAAAAAATCTGTTAGGGAAAAGTCCTTTACGGAAAATTCAGTGAAGGCCTTAACAAAATTGGATCCATTGTCGGTCACTATATAGTTAACCTTCCCATGTAGATTAAAATCGTCCATAATGTTGTTGAGCAAAGCCGCAATTTTATCGTATGTATGAGATCCTTTTATTAAAGAAATTTAAGATGTAAAAACATAGAAAAAATAAAAGGTTTCCGTTTTACCTTGAAATCTTTTACAAGCAAGAGCAGCAGAACACCTCTTCAACTCACTCATCTCTCCTTTACTTTTAAGCCAATGTGCTGTTACGCCCAAGAAACTTCGTCTTTTCGATCCCCACGCATCAGCCGTTAAACACACATCCACTGCATTGCTGAACCTCTTCCTCAAACTAGCTTTATATTCTAAATATTGTTGCAAAATAGTTTTCTTCAGCGTTTTAGTGCACACCACATTCACTTTGGGATTAATTTCAGTGCAGACGTTTCGAAAAAGACTGTTCTCAACAGTACTCAAAGGTAGACAACTACCGACAACATATTGAAAAATACGCATGTCTACACGAACTTGATGTTCTGGTTCCAATTTTTTAGCCTTTTCGATCTTTTCTTCTTTCCTAGAGATTGTGCTTAGATCAAGTGCAACATCAATTGTTTCTTGTGGCCTTCCGGCCTCTTTGGCTTTCTTATTAGTCGGCAAGTAAGACGAGTCAGCTGATCGACGCCTCTTTCTGTCATTCATTTTAGTTGCCATAGTCTCTTTATAAGCATCCAAAGCTACATCATGTTTCTTCTGTAAATATGAAAATAATTGCGGTGGTTAAGTTATTGAATAGAAATATAAATTGAGTAAAGAGTAACCTTAAGATGGCGAACCCAGTTAGAGGGATTTCCATAATGCACCTTTGACTCCCAGCCACACGTTTCGCACGTGCCGGCTACTAATTCGGTTCCCAATAAAGCTTTCTTTTCCTTTTCTTCAAGGCGAGTAAGAGATGTGTCAATAGTAAAATGCTTGATTACTGCTTGAGTAAAATTAAAAAATCGAAAGACACCAGAATCAGTCCACAAATCTTTTTCAGTAGAAAACGCCATTGTTATCACTCAGTCACTCTCACTCACTAACACTCAGTCGCTTTGCCACTTTACGAAAAATTAAGACGACACGATCAATTATTGTTCGGCAACATTGCCAGGTGACGGGTTTTTTTTTACCTTTTTTGTAGTCGAAAATTTTTTGGTACGTCAAACGTCAACGTCAAAGTCACATTTAAAATTTATTTTCAGTCAACGTTAACGTAAACGTCATTTTTTGACTTAAGTCATGACTTAAGTCAAAATTTGACGTAAGTCATTCGGTGACGTTCCAAACACTGTTGTTCATACATGCGAAGTCTATACCAACGTCATAATAAAGTTTGTATTGTTGTTTGAATATTCCATATGCAGCTTTTCGGTGAAAAAGGTTCGTTTTTTATAACTAGTTTGCCTACAAGGCCTTCCAGCAAACCAACAAAACCTTCATTTTATACTAAATTTAATGGAATATTTTCTTGAATGATAAACTTCTAAAAAAAAACATTCAAATAGTTAATAAGTTGACCAAAAGATATAAGATGTTGAAAATGAAATAACCTCACATTACTCTGTGACGAAGTAGTTTTTAAATTTTATTATCTAATGAAAGAGAATGCAAATCTGCATTGGAACGCCAAAATTGGAAAACGATGGACGTTGTTTTTCCAAAATTGTAATGGCCTTCGAGGTTTTGTTTGTCCGTTTGCTTTCAGCGGGTCAACCAACTCTCTCATCGAGGAAAGGGGCTCATTTAGAAATGTATCAAATTCCTCAATGACAGCAGCAGAAGTACTACCAGACTGATTTTCACTCGGCTCAGCCAGTAACGTGCTGTATAGTTGACTCGCTTCGTTGCTGGCTTCAGCGCATATTGGTGCACAATTTTTCTTCTCAGTTAAATTGGGCTGTGATACCTGGAGCTGTTGAGCTCTCATTTCCAATTCAGCTTTAACGGCTGCTACTACGGCCCAGTCAGACTCACCGGATTAGAAAATCCATTTCTTCTTGAACATTGGATTCAGCATTGTTCCTATTAATCAACAAAGAATTATTAAAAAGAAGACAAAGTGGCTTTTTATATTTAAAAAATTACCAAGAACATAGAAAGTATCTCGTAGAACATAGCTTAAACGCCTTGTGAGTGATTCTTTTAAGACGCTGGCAATTGGTTTGCAGTATTTGATCTGACTTGAAAATGGACACGCCGGATTGTTGTAAGGCTTCCCGTTTGAGTCTTTGATGGTTACGCTTACTTTGTTCAACAAGTCTAGATAACAAGGAATAACATTTCCTGTAGTCTCATAGTCTCCTTGCAAATCATTGGTTGCATCTTCAAACGGCTGTAAAAGAATTGTAAGTTCTTTCAACACGCAAAGTTCGTGATGGATAGTTCTCCCCAATTTTTAGTTGCATTAAGTTTTGATTGAAGTTTGCGGTCCTTATCGATTGCTTTAAGTAAAGCTGCAATCATTCTTAACTGAGAATTCCATCTAGTTGCGTTTTTAGCTACCAAATGAAAACCAACTGCTTTGTACACGGTTTCAGTGTCCAAGACACTCTTACGAACAAAATGTACAATCTTACTTGTGTGTTCGACTGCTGCAAGGGCTGAATGCGAACCCAAACCTAAGATAGCTTTCATTGCATCACCAACAACCAACTGAAGTGTGTGTGCTATGCAGGTTGCTCTGTAGGTAGCAGTAAGACAGTACTCGACGACTTACAGACTCGAAAAGGTACTGATGGAGAAGATAGAAGTTGTAAATCTATACCGTGTTCCACTTCTTCAAGTTCTTCTTGAGTGTCTAAATCAGAAACTGTTAATTCCTTTAATTCGGTTGATAAGTCATCTATGATGTCCATCAAAGAAGAACCTCCGTCGTCAATCTCAAGTTCTATGAAAACCTCATCACTTTCAGGTTTCTCAGTGGATGCAGTTGATAAAAGATCTTTGATACGATCTTCGGCTTGAGAAGGAGCAATGTGAGTGAATTCATCTGGCATTGATTCATTTGCAACTTCGCCTGATTCCCACCCTGGAATTTGAAGAAAACCAGCTGCTACCATGTTTGAACCACCATCGGTCATAATTCGAGACACCTTGAAGTAAATAGAAAATATGTTCATAAATATCATATCATATTTTCATAAAAGATAATACCTTATTCGAAGGAATTTTCCAATCTTGTAAAAGCTGTTCATATTCAGCAAGAATCGCTTGGCTAGTGTGCCTTCAATGAATTTTACGAACTCCCAAGAATACTACAAACTTTTCAAAGTCGTCAGACACAGCTGAACATGTAAATCCGATGTACCCATCCATAGATTTAGACGACCAGATATCCATGATATTGTTCAGTGATCTACATTGAGAAAGCTTGTTTGCAACTTTTGTTTCGATTTCTTTGTGAAGTTTTGTCGGGAGTGTGTTTCGCATTCTTTCAGGAGTGGGAATCGAATAACCAGGTATGCTCAACTAAAAAAAAATTTAATTCAATAAATAATATCAAATACAAATTTACGGAGCATAATATCTTTATCCAATTACGAAATCCTGTTCTTCTCAGCAAGTTAAGTGGCAGATTGTCTTCGCCAAACATTTTAGCTAAACCATTGTCAAGTTGTTGTTGCCTTCCTTGACTCATTTTTGAATGGACAGAATAGGATCGAATTAAAGGCTGGTTGTGGTTCTTTTTCGCAGAGAAAGATTCAAATTCTTCTTTATGACGGTGTAAAAGGTGGCTTTTGAAATTTGTAAAAGATCCCTTGTCACCTGAGAAATAGCTGTTTCCTTGAGAGGCTTTGCATTCTTTCATACTTCTTGCAAACACTTTTCCCTGAACATTGCAACGCCAATCTTTATAAAAATGGGTCCTCCAAGAAGGGTACTTATTCAATTCAAAAACTGCAATGTTTGTGGTATTAGGTGGCTCTACTAAAGGATTGTTATTGCCAAGTGAAGTATCTTCAATATCAACTATCTCTTCGTCACACTCAGACGTCACGTGACTTCCCAAGTAACACATGTTGTCGGTCCGATATCGGACCGTGTTGGCATTTGTACCTAGCCGATATCACGTGCCAACATAAACCGATATCGGCTGGAGCTCAGTTTGGCGCACCGATCTGAGAAGGCCCGATATCCCAACCGAGGTCGCACCGATACGGAACTCATGCACTGCATCCTACCAATTTCTGTATTTACTTTTTTATTTTATTTTTATTCTTAATTATTTTACAAAAGAATATATTACAGAAGAAGTCATCGGTCATTGTTGTATTTGTAACATTTACTTATTTTAACAAAAAATGAACAAACGGAAACTGAAAAAACTGATCAACTAATATAAATTTTCAGTCCTCATCCGAAGTCCCTTGGATATCATTTTCATCGTCTTCATTTTCTTCGTCTTCATTTTCTTCGTCTGTGATGTTATCGTTTTCTTTGTTTTCTTCATCTTCTTCAGCAATCTTACGCATTTGGTTTCTTCCGCCTTTGCGATCCTTTGCACCACGCAGGAAATTTACAATGCAGTTATTAACCGTTGAATCATCGTTAATTTTCTTGTGGCGCTTGCGAAGTGCAACTAAAAAAAAATAATAAAGAATAAACACCTTTTAAAAAGATTTTAGTTGACTTTACCTTCATATGCTTTGTAAAATTCAGTTGCGTTCAAAGGTTTTTTTTCAGTTTTCCTTTTCCTTGGTGGCTATATTCGATTGCAACAACCTTGTCTAAGCAATGCCTTAATAAAAGCTTGGAAGAATCAGCAAGAGTACCACCTCCCAAAGATATAAGGTAAGGAACCTTAATAGAAAAAAAATAACTCGCTTTAAATGAGAACATTAAAAAAATGGAAATAAGCTAACAAAATATATCTTGAAACGTTTTTGAAGCAGCTCCCTATCCAATGAAAGAAAGTCTTCCATAGAAGAAATAGGGAAATCGGGAAGTTTATCTACGAAATCGTCGTGTTCTTTCTCAGACGTAGTGATTGGTCTACTAGCAACCAGGGACTGAACTACTCGAAAAAGCTCGTCCTGTCGGACCTTTGATTTTGTTAGGTAGTCCACGATCTCATTTGGTAGCTTAATATTCGAAGCGGATGGTTCAGCATCTGAAAACAAAAATCATTTTAAGGATACATTTCATAATTACATCTTAAAATAATTACCGTTTCCTTTATGATGGGATATGCGGGAAACACTCAAGGAATTACTATCCGATTGTGTCTCCTTAATTAAGTTTCGTTTATGGACCGGTGTGCTAGAAATGGGTGCAAAACTAGTTTGTTGTTGAGAATTTTGACTTGAACTGATTGGTGAGCTCCCTAGTGAGATATGATCTATATTAAAGAAAATAAAAAGTTAGCAAGGGCATGATTCAAACAAGTAAAATTAATACTTACAATTGTTAAGGTCTCTAATGTTGAAACGATTTTGCTGTTGAGAATGTTGACGTAAATTCTTAGGTGAGCTGTCTGGTGAGACATGATCTAAATTAAAGAAAATAAACAGTTAGCAAGGGCATGATTCAAGCAAATAAAAATTAATACTCACAATTGTTGATGTCTCCATTGTTGGAACGATTTTGCTGTTGAGAATGTTGACGTAAACTCTTAGGTGAGTTGTCTGGTGAAACATTATCTATATTAAAGAGAATATAAAGTTAGCAAGGGCATGATATGATTCAAGCAAATAGAATCAATACTCATCACAATTGTTGATGTCTCTATTATTGGAACGATTTTGCTGTTGAGAATGTTGACGTAAACTCTTAGGTTAGTTGTCTGGTGAGACATTATCTATATTTAAGAAAATATAAAGTTAGCAAGGGCATGATTCAAGCAAATAAAATTAATACTCACAATTGTTGATGTCTCTATTGTTGGAACGATTTTGCTGTTGAGAATGTTGACGTAAACTCTTAGGTGAGCTGTCTGGTGAGACATTATCTAAATCAAAGAAAATATACACTTAGCAAGGGCATGATTCAAGCAAATAAAATTTATACTCACAATTGTTGAAACTAGTTTGCTGTTGATGAGAATGTTGACGTAAACTCTTAGGTGAGCTATCTGGTGAGACATGAACTAATATATTGTCGCGGGTGAAAAGGGAGATTGGCTATCTCTTCGCAGAGATGAGTCATCCGCTCCTTGGACAACGCTGCGATCGTGGTGAAGAAATTATCAGGAGAAGTCCGCTCTAAGAAAGATACGCAGATACGCAGTCCGGAAGGGGAGTAATTCGCGCGACGGTATAAAACGCTGCCCCGAATCTGCGTTAGATGAGTCTCCATCGGGTGAGCTCCAAGAGCTGGGCTCCGTAGGAGGAGTTCCCTGGTTTCCCAAGAGGTCTTCAGACGCTTCTCCAACTTTTGGTAATGGTTATCCCTTTTTTTTGAGTTAAACCATTGTTTAGAATTTAAGTCATCACTTGTTGTATTCGTTTGTTCTTGTTCTAATACAAATCGTGTGACAATTGGTGGAGACGCAGCTCGTTACCCGTAAGTGACGAATTAGTGCTGCAGAGTTTTAATTTTTGAGACGCAGCTCGTTACTAGTAAGTAACGAATTTTTTGCTGCGGTGTGGCAATTATTGAAGACGCAGCTCGTTCCCTGAGAGTAAACGAAGTCGTGCTGCAGTCATTGTTAGCCGATGCCGAAGAGGACAAACCCACGGCTACCTAGTTACCCAAGAGACCCCAGCAGACGATTACATCCGCTTCGAGAACTGTCAAGCGTTCCGGTAGAAACTTCACCTACCCCAGCCTCATCGTTGGAGAGTGGAACTTCCTTTGTTGGTGAAGCCCTAAATTTTGAAGGTCCTATCCCAAAGGACCATTTGACCGAAGAAGCTGACAGTCAGGGTGAATCAGTCGAGACTGGAAGAGATTCAGACTCGGATTCAGAAACCAAGGTCGTTTTGAGAACTGCAAGTCCAGTTGTTCCATTCAGTGGACAGCAATTTATAGTGCCATCAGGGCATATTGTGCAGCCACAAAGACAAGCTATGCCAGCTGTCAGAAAATTTATTAGCCCGCCTATCTTTCGAGTTAGTCCGGATGAAGATGCGCGCCAATGGATGGAGCATTACGAGACAATTTACTCCCATAACGGATGGGGTGACGCCGAAAAACGTAATAATTTCTATATGTACTTGGACGATACTGCAAGAAACTGGTTCAATTGTGCAAGGCTCCCGAACGAGTAAATGGTAAATCTTAAACGACCGGAAGATATGCGATTGCAGCGCCTCTTCCGTGGCCGAAGGCAGGCGGTTAAAAACAAAAAAAAAAAAAAAAAAAAAAGGAAAATCCTTAAGACTATCCGGGAAATACAAGAAACATTTAAACAAGTAAGCGCAACCGGAAAGAAGAAAAACGAAGGAGTAAAAGTCCCTTATTTGCCTAGAGGACGCAAGCGTATTTTTAGTCTCATCAACCTTCGTGGATCGCAGAAGATTAGTACAGTCGGGTCGCCTGTCTTGAAGAAGGGGGACCTGTCGCGGGTGAAAAGGGAGATTGGCTATCTCTTCGCAGAGATGAGTCATCCGCTCCTTGTACAACGCTGCGATCGTGGTGAAGAAATTATCGGTAGAAGTTCGCTCTAAGAAAGATACGCAGATACGCAGTCCGGAAGGGGAGTAATTCGCGCGACGGTATAAAATGCTGCCCCGAATCTGCGTTCGATGAGTCTCCATCGGGTGAGCTCCCGGAGCTGGGCTCCGTAGGAGGAGTTCCCTGGTTTCCCAAGAGGTCTTCAGACGCTTCTCCAACTTTTGGTAATGGTTATCCCTTTTGTTTCAGTTAAACCATTGTTTAGAATTTAAGTCATCACTTGTTGTATTCGTGTATTCTTGTCCAAATACAACTCGTGTGACAATATGCAAGAACATATAGTTATGAAGTGAATGATTATACGAGTAAAATTTACACTCACAATTGTTGAGGTTTCTGTTGTTAGCACTTAACTATTCCCGTAAACTGTTGGATGAAATGACAGGTGGGCTGTTAATTGAACTATTAAAGCATTCAACGGCTGGTTTTTTTTGGTTTACCAACAGCTACTCTGGCCAACTTCTTTGGAGGACACATTCCTATTTCTATGATGGAACAATTAATTTATAAACTTCAAGACTGGGAATTTCAATATAATACCTCTGCCTTTTTTTACCTTCGACTTCACTGATCTCTGTCCTAGATAGGACTCGCTAAAAGTTTGGTTTTTTGCTGGCTTCCCAGCCATAATTCTTTTACCACGTCTGGGAACGATCTTAATAAAAATAGTTGAAACACATAATTCAATTAACAAAATCGTGAAATTGACTTACGATTGATTGTCTGTCCATTATGAAATAAAGCATTTTGATTAAATCGAGACGCCAAGGAGAAGACGCCACCACTCCTCTTGACCGTTGATTGTCAATTGTTTTCAACGCTAACCACATCTTTTTAGAATATTCAACATAAGAAATTAAAAAGCAAAAACTTGTTGTTAACAACTGCTATTTGAAATTTAATGTTTTTCTTTATCAACTAAATCAGAAGTGTTTTTTAAGTTTTTCCATTTTTAATGTTGTGTGCCAGAAAAGAAGGTAAAGAACAACGCCACCTACACTACAGCATTAAAACTTCTGTGGCATTGCAACCATGCAACGCTGTATATTGCAGACAAACAGTATCTTTCTTATTTTCCTCCAAAGTGGTTGCTTTCATACTCGCTGTGTCATTTCATTACTCTTGATTTACTGTTAACACTTCATTTGTTTTTTCTCAGTTCTTCTCAGAACTTCAAATATCGATTGCAGTGATTCAAGACATCTAAAACGGTTGTATGGATTTAATTTTGTTTACAATGCCACCCGTTTTCTCTAAATCTCGTCACGCCTTGCGCCGGCAAGTTAGTGTTTATAGGAAAATGTTCTCTACTCCACTTGTTTCTGTTGAGCCCAGGCATAGAGGTGATCATAGAGATATATTTTTTAATATTGATGTAAATGTCAATCAAGAAATTAGAGATCAAGGTGGTTTTGATTTTGAAGAATCAGACACGAAAATGATGGTTCAGCAGTGTCAGACAGCTGATTTTGAATTAGAACAGTCAGGTATTTCTTTAACAGATGGTATGGAAAATTTAAACGATCACATTTTTCTATCATCAGGGAACGAGAGCCTACAAATCAATGGTGAGGTTGATGAGTCATTGAGTGCATTTGAGTTTAAAGAAGACGCTGATTTAGAGTTCAGGGAAGATTTGGCAAAAACATTTCTGACGTGTAAGACTCCTCATAAACACATTGAAAAAATTCTTGGAGTTTTAAGAAAAAATGGTCATCCTAAGTTGCCATTAACAGCTAGGACTCTTTTGAAAACAGTTCGTAAAGCATCGCTTCAGACTTCAAATATGGCATACTTTGGATTAGAAAAGGGTATTTTGATCAAAATTAAGGGTGGATTAAAACCATCGGGGGATGGATATCAGGTTATCAAGCTACAGTTTAATATCGACGGAATTCCTTTGCATCGCAGTACTAACAAATCCTTTTGGGTGATTTCTTGTCGAGTCGTTAATTCAGTTAATGATTCGCCATTTGCGGTTGCCATTTTTTGTGGTAGTTCCAAGCCAAAAAGTGCGAAAAAATTCCTTGATAATTTTATAAAAGAGTTAAGGAAACTTACAGATGAGGGAATTTTAGTAGATGGAAACGTAATGGGAATTATAACAGAATCTTTTATTTGTGACGCTCCGGCTCGTAGTTTCGTTAAAGGAATCGTTGGCCACGGTGGCTACAGTGGTTGTGAACGTTGTTGTCAATGGGGCGTTCATTTTTAAAAAAGGGAGAGTTTTCCCAGAGATTTTTATCCCTTCCGAGTATCTGCGCACCAATGATTCTTTTCGTGCTATGGACGATGAATCTCACCACAAATATGTTTCGCCTTTCCTCGACTTGATTAATGTTGACATGGTTTTTGATTTCCCACTAGATCCTATGCATCTTGCATATCTTGGTGTTGTCAAACGTTACTTGACTATTTTATACAAAGGTGATAGAACAAATAAAAGTCGTTATCGTTGGAACAAAAATCAGGGAAAAAGGGTAAATATGCTTCTTCAAAAACTTAGAATTGCGCATCCCTTTGAATTTCACAGGAAAAGAAGAAGCATGGAAGAACTGAGTAAGTGGAAGGCAGTAGAGTTTCGTTCCTTTCTTTTATATTTAGGCCCGATTGTTTTGAAGCAGGTATTAGGGAAGGAAAGGTATGAACATTTTTTGAATTTACACGTCGCAATTCGTTTGCTCACATCAGATAATTTACTGAAGAAAAGATTCGGTATGCTGATGAACTCCTTAAATATTTTGTCGATCAGTTTGGGGTTTTGTATGGCGATCACCATCTTGTTTACAATATTCATTCACTTTCTCATCTCGCCAATGACTGTAGAGTTCATGGATCATTAGAATCTTTCAGTGCATATCCGCTTGAGTCTTTTTTGGGTTCTATTAAAGGACTTATTAGATCAGGATATAGCGAACTAGCACAAATTGCTCGCAGACTTTCAGAATATGACGCTTTCGAAACGGAACCGATAAATAACAATCGAAAAGAAGGTTTCAGTTGGCGTACTATTTTCGCTAGTTCAAAGGCAAATGCTTTTTGTATGCTGAGGAATGGTTTAATTGTAAAAGTTACATCTATTACCGACACTCACATATTTGGGCAAACATTTCTCGAACTTTCGAATTATTATACTGAACCGATTGAATCTAGCAAAGTTGGAGTTTGGTACCAATCATCGACATTAAATAGCAACATAACGTCTTTGCCAAAAGCTGTGTTTGAAACATCTGCTAAAAAATGTATGGTAGTTAAACTTTCTACCAAATATGTGATAATGCCCTTAATTCACCAGTTTTGATAAATTCGTCGCATCAATTTTCATCGACATCGTTTTGGGAGAAAACCCATACGTTAGTTACGTACGTTACAATCCTAAATAATGCTGAAATTTACGAATATTTTTAATTTTCTAGAAGTCTTGTTCCAAGCAGATGAAACAAAAATAAAAAAGGAAAGTCATTACGTATTCACTTTATTTCATAAAATCACATTTAAAATTTCCATTTATTTAGATCAACTTGGCGATATTGATCCAACCCATCACTCTTTCTAAATATTAATCGAAAAATTTTGATTCTATTATGATTATGATATGTATTTTTCGTCTGAATTAAAATACAATTAGGATCTTTATCAAAATGCTGACATTTTATTTTATTACAAAAATGTTAGGGGATAAAGACGTAAAAAAAAATTAATCAGGATTGTTTCTCATATGGATGTCGGCCCAATATCGGACGCCAACATAAAAACTTGGCAATTTTTTAATGGTCGGCTGAGAGTCGGAGGAGAGTCGGCTAAGTTGGCCGATATTGCCAACCAAAATATCGATCGGGCCGACATCGGCCCAATAAAGTGTGTTACTTGGGTTACATCAGATTCACCCTCATGACTCTCTTCATAATCCAAATCAAGTCGTGATCTCTTTCGAAGCAACGGCTTCTTTCCCCTATTCGATACCTTTTTTCCTCTTGGAATGATGACAGCGAAAAATATTGATCACTTCACTTTAAGACTTCGCAAAAAATGAAGCTCTGCAGACGACTTTTGGTGACTACTGACAAAGGCTTTGTCAGTGCACCCAATAACTAGTTATCTGTTATCTTATCTTAGAAATCTTCTTCATCTTTAGAAAAAATTGCAAAAGATAAGATAAAGATAAGATAAATATCTGTATTTTTGAATCGCAGATAAGATAGACACAAAAGATACAAAATTATCTTATCTTTTCGTATCTTATCTTATCTTTTCAAAAAGATACGGAACACTGATTCGGGTGATTCCATGACAAGTCGAATATTCCAGTCGCAAAAAAACAGATTTCCACAATTTTTTTACTATGGATTCTTCTTGTTATTTGGATTAGTTTTGCCAAAGGAAAATTTTTCTGGAATGACCCATTCCAGAAAACTGTGAGGTTTGTCGATTGTCTACATCCAAGGTGAATCTGTAGAATCATTGACTGCGTTCCAAAATTCTGGGAGATACCATCTGCCAGATAGTTGCTTTTCACACACAGTATATTGAAAAGTTGAAAGTGGATAGGCTCTTTAAGGAATTCTACTTAGTTTTTTTTTTGCACGAATTGTTACCATGATTCTTGTATTTAGTTCAGATTGTGTCAAAATTTGTTTATGAACAGGAGATTCTTTAAGACTGACTAGGTGCTGGTCCAGACTATGAGACGCAAGCAAGCATAGTTACCCTGATAATAATTATTTTAATTTCATATATGACTGGGAGGAGGGGATTACCTGCTACCTGTTAAACCGCATCGATCTACCCTCAAAATGACTGATCGGTTTACCATTCGAGTAATTACTTTTTAAGCAATTATTTTACAAAAATGGATAGAGATTATCAAGAGATATCCAATTCGTCAATCTTTTAAAGTAAAGTGATTTTTTTTCATTTAGCGCTAATAAAATCAATTTGATACATTCAAACAACAATAATAACAGCTAAGTGATTATAGCATCTGATTCGCAATAAAGTGGAAGATCAAACCAAGGTTCGATTCCAAGCGAATACTTGTTTCATTTTGTGTATTTTCTTTGGATATCCAATGGACGTTCAATGAATGAACGTCCTAAAGGACGTTAAAAAACCGAACCTTAGAATGCCCTACCTACTGAAGACGTCGCATGGGATATCTTTCTCAATCTGAAAGGACTTAGCTGGGAGCTTGTTACGGCAGAATTCTAGTAGGGTACATGTGACAACGAAATCTAACGCTAGATGGCGAAAAGTTTGATCGCTAAAAATCATCGGATCGGATCAATTTTTTTTTGTCGCCGATCTGATCTCTGATCAATCTCGAATGATCGGAGATTTAAAATGTAAAATTATTCAGTTTACCAAAGGAAGGTAAAAGCTGTATGGTTGCAGAGAATTGAAATAACTTTTAATAATTTTACTATAATTCTACATTGTTCAGCTTGAACCATCGACTAGTCCGCTAAACGAACCAAAAAACTAAACACAAGTGATGGTGATAGATTGTTTTGTTTTAGTTGCCTCCTGTATGGCGTCGCCATAACAAAACAAGTTTTAATAATAAAAAAAACGGTTGTAGCAGACGAAATATTTCATCGATTGCTTCGTAAAACGATCTACAAAAGGATAACAAAAAGATGTCGAAAAGTCCTATTCGAGTTTCGTCGACTATGCATGTAGAATTGAATAGACCTGGGGATTAGATGGAGAATGTATAGTTGGTTTCCTAAAAAAATTTATTATTGTATAATATTGTTGCATAGTAAACATATTAATTAGCTTATTTGTTGGTGTGGAATAAAGTTGTTGTCTTGTTGGTTCGTTGGGTATATCAGACTCAAACCCCACTTTTTAATCGAACTGTTTCGATAAGTTTTTCTGTCAAACCAAAAGTATTGTAATTGGTTTTGTTTTTAATGTATAAAAATATTGTAATATACATATAAAAATATCGTAAAAATTGCTCTGCTTAACTAGACTTTTATCGAATAAAGTTGTTGTCTTGTTGGTTCGTTAAAGATATCAGACTCAGATATTTCTGTTGAGTTAATTATGTTTTTTTTTCTATCAATTCCTAAATGGTGTTTTATTTAATTACATTTGTTTAATAAATTGTAAGATATTGTCGCGGGTGAAAAGGGAGATTGGTTATCTCTTCACAAAGATGAGTCATCCGTTGCTTGCACAACGCTGCGATCGTGGTGAAGAAATTGTCAAGAGAAGTCCGCTCTTAGGAAGATTCGGAGATAAGCAATTTGGAAGGGGAGTAATTCGTGCGACGGTATAAAACGCTACCTAGAATCTGCGTTAGATGAGTCTCCATCGGGTGAGCTCCCGGAGCTGGGCTCCTTTAGAGGAGTTCCTTGGTTTCTCTAGAGGTCTTTAGACTCTTCTCCTTTCCTTCATGGTTTTCCCCTTTTTGTTTAAGTAAAAATATTGTTTAGATTTAAGTCATTACTTGTTGTATTCGTTGATGCTTGATCAAATACAAACTCGTGTGACAATAGACCATTTTCACCTTGCGAAAAGCAGTATTCATGTAGTCCGGCAACCCTGCAAGCCGCCATTTGTAGTCTTACTTAGCCTTGTTTAGGTGGATTTAACATGGGCTAACGACTTTGAGGACTGATTTCTCCCATTAATTTTGCTACCAGGAGCAAAATTATTGTGGCACGTTGTACGTCAGGATATTGCCAACATTTCAAGTGCCAAATTTTCAAGAATTCGCTACAACTAGTACTTCAAATCGTCGTTACAGTGAAGGGCTATCAACATTTGAAACAATAACAAACAGTCAACAGCAAATGGTAACTTTAAAAAATGTGTAATTTTCTTATAAAACTTAAATTTCTTGGTATATGTAGGAATGTAAATGTCTTCTGAGGATGCAGAAGATCTTTTACATGATTCAGTTATTGAATTATTTGACTTATCTGATTATTCTTCAACTTTGCCAAACGATGTTAAAGAAAGATATGTTGCTAAGCTTAATGAAGTACAGTGTGACTGTCCTTACGTCATAGAAAATGAATATTGGACTTCCAGTACACAAGAGCTAGAAACAATATTACCATCAGTTGAATTTGGACATGTTTGGAACTATCTAGTCTACAGAAAACAGTTTTATACAGCTAACGATATGAATAATTATAAGAGCTGCAAGTCTTATGAGATAATTTTTGGTGATGGGCTGTTTTTTTAGTTCAAGGCATTAAAACTTACAAATAATAATATCCTTGCTAAGGCAAAGGTTCATCATTCCATGGCATTTAGTCTTCCACCGTTGAGACCCTGGGTGGCTTTTAATCCTGCAGGAGGTGTAATTACAGCACATTGTGATTGTATTGCTGGGTAATTACTTTTTTATCTTCTGTATTACTTTAACTGAAATGGTATGTAATGCAAATGAATTTCTATTTACAGTCTTGGTGAATGCTGCAGGCACGTAGGTGCTATAATTTTTGGTGCTCTTGTCTAATTTTATTGTTTCTCTCAATACAGGGTATGGTGGATACTACTTCTGAATTGAAAAACACACAAAAGAAAGCCAAAAAAAAGAAGAAGGTGTCTCACAGTGATCTTACAGTCGAGGAGTTTACAAAAATGATGGATGAATTCATGGATAATGGCACACCAGCTGGCATTTTGACAGTTCTACCACATTACAGCATGAACTTCATTCCTCTTGAGCTGAGAGTAACTCTTCCAGAACCTATGTCTTCATTATTTTCTTTGGAGCTTAAAGGAAAACCTTTGAATGTGCTGCTATTGGAGTCTGAACGAAATTTTCACAAATATTCTGTTTCAGAAGAACAAGTTTCATCCATCGAACAATTAACTAGAAAACAGAGTAAAAGTGAAAATTGGAACAAATATCGTCGTGGCCGAGTAACAGCAAGTATGGTGAAATCTGTTGTGTCCACAAAAATTGATAATCCAGCCAAAACCACTGTGATGAAGAGCTGCTACCCGATGATAAACACATTCACAACTGAAGCTACCAAGTATATTTCAATGTCATTTTATGTCATATAATTAGTTATATTTCATTAATTGTAATTGTGTAAGATGGGGAGTGCAAAATGAAAAGAAAGCACTGAAGAGTTGGAAAAAACTAATGGAACAACGATCGTGGCACACTGGATTTACCATATCGGACGCTGGCCTCACAATATCGACAGATTTCCCATTTCTGGCTGCATCACCAGACGCTCATTTCAATTGTCCTTGCCATGGAAAAGCGGTTGTTGAAGTAAAGTGCTCCTTTAAACACGCAAATTCTGTCATAAGAGACGCCGCATTGCAAGATCTTGAGTTTTGTCTTTCATTAAACCAAAATGGCCAACTCTATATGAAAAGGAATCATGCATATTATCACCAGGTGCAGTTTCAAATGCTTGTGTGCAGAGTTAATATTTGTTTTTTTATTGTCTACACTAAGGTGGATCTAGTCGCGGTACGAATTCGTTATGATGAAAAATTTTGTGATAGCATTCTACCGAAGTGTAAATTATTTGCTCTCAATGTGTTAATGCCGGAATTGATAGGGAAATACTTTACGGAGACTCGCTACAAACAACAGCCTGTGGTTACACAGATACCGGTTCAATCTAAAAAAAACCTTAACTGTTGTGCATCCCTTGAAGGACAAAACCCGTGGTCAAAATGTTTCCAAACCAAATGTGCTCTCGGAACCACAAAATAACAAACTGTCTAAGTCAATTGTGAATTCAAATGCAGTCATTCTAAATGATCTCAACCAAGTTAATCATATTCCAATCCACGATAGCGAGGCCAATAACTCATCCATGTATAGTCCTTGTTTCTGTAATGTTGTTAGGTTGAACGAAGATATTGTGACGAAGGAAACCAACGATGAATTGCAGAGAGATCGGAACTGTGTATTTGAACTGTTCAAGCGAACGAACTAAAGACAACTACCAGGAAAACGCGCCTTTCCAATCGAGTACGTCCCTATTTAAGGGAACGGACGTCTAGGGGACGCGGGAAGTATGGTACCGAGATGGTCACGTAGATAATTTCCATGTGACCTTCGGGGGTAAAGGGTTACCAGGAGAAACTAGGCACGCTTATGCGTGGGTCTACAGATGGTCAAGTAGATAGTTCTACTTGACCTTAACAGAGTGAAAGCGGAAGGGTAAAGCTCGGTGGGGACGTTCCACGAGGAAGTCGTTAGCACGTGAATGCCCTTTCCCTCCTCGTGACAGATCCCCCCGTTTGAAGGCAATCGCCCTCGATTGGTACGTTCTAGTTTTCGTATAATCGCACAACAAGGGAGGTAATTAAGTACTGCACTGGTGTTGATTTTAAAGTTCCACATCTTGGGAATGGATGAAGTTTTCTCCGGCCGGATCGGAATTTCGGCGTCGTGGGTGGTAGTCGGTCGTTTCGTATATTCCCATGTTGTTCTTTAGATGAATATTCAACCGTTGAGCGAGGCGTAGTGTGAATCCTGCTAGGCCACCTATCGCTAGGCTCGTAAAAATGAAAGCTACTATCCATTCAAACGGATAAGTAGCGTTGTTGCAATTTGTTGAAAGGGGGGAGTCTAGAAGTTTCATTATTTGATTGTGTGTCATAGCGACTGTTGATTGCAATTTTTCCTGTTGGAGCAAGTGTTTGCTCACCTGATTGAAATGAGAAGTATTTAATGAAGGGAATTGAACGACTGTTGCCGTTTTTTGGCTTGTAATGTTTTGTCGGAATTCCGCAAAGTCGGGCATTTTGATTGATACGGCGGCTGCCGTGGAGCTACCCTCCAGACTTGCGGGGAATATCCAATCCTCCGTGCGTGCTGTACAACCCGGTGGCACCTCAAAGTAGCCTATGGCTGGTAGCTGGAGGCGTTGTGGTGGTAAGTGTTTACTATCCGGTGGGCACGAAAAAACGACGTCATGCGGGCCTGACGTCGAAAATGCCCAACGATTTTGTCCTAAGTACGCTATCTCCGGGCCATTCCACTGTGTGAATTGCGTTTGGCAGCAGGCGTTTGCTTGTGTTTCGTCGTTTGTGAATAAGGCAATGGCACATGACTTCTTTTTCCCTCTTTTGGCAAATCCAGTATGAAATTTGCAAAGTTGTTTATCTAACTGGCGACAGTTAAGCATTTCGAGATCTGATAGTTCGATGAATGTATCTAGATCTGGTGATACTGCTAAATATTCTGGTAAATTGGTAAAACGCACTCCGTGCGTGCCGTTAGCTGTTGGTTTAGAAAGTTTGATGATTTGGAATAAATTAAACTGTTGAGCATGGTCGTAAATGGGGATCTCAATAAATAGGCGGAATTTATTGTGGATTGCTGCTACTGATACCCGTGCTTCCCGGTATATTACCCAAAGTTCTTCTGAAGGTATCGTCCATCCGAGGGGTAAATTATTGTTGATCTCTTTTATTACCCGTTGTAGTTCCGTGGGCGGAAACATCTGTGGGGATATGTGGCCACTTGCTAAAGTTGATAAGCCGATTTCCCAATCTTCGATTTGCTGTTGAAGCCAACGTATGACATGTTCTATCGTGTCAAATGTGGCGTCTAATTCTGCGAAGTATTGTTCCTGTTGTATGTGGACCAATTCGTAAGATTGAATGTAATCTAGAATGTAATCTACCCTCTTGTTTAAGATGGCGGACTGTTGTTGTAGCTCTTGTAGCAGAACTAGGTTCTCTCGTGTTAACTGTAAAGTTTCATTTACAATCGACGCGTGTTTATCCAAAACATGTACGATTTCTCTGTTTTGCTTCCCCATTGTTTCAATTTTGTTGTGGAGATCTAATAAATCTGCCTGCGTTGTGACCCCGAATAGCCATTTAAGCATACTACCGCCTGCGTCTAGTACTCCTCTCTTCGGTCTCCCTGCTCCTGAAAGGGTTAGTGCACATGTCGTGAGCC
This sequence comes from Daphnia magna, assembly GCF_020631705.1. Taxonomy (NCBI): domain Eukaryota; kingdom Metazoa; phylum Arthropoda; class Branchiopoda; order Diplostraca; family Daphniidae; genus Daphnia; species Daphnia magna. The sequence goes on from NC_059182.1 coordinate 8,857,438, forward strand.
TTGACTTGGAATTGTTCACGGCCCTGCTCAATAATAGCACTTTTTTATCTATTTTATCCGCCGCCATGAAGCTGGTTGTGTCTCTCCAAGCCGTATGTGCGTCCATTTTTTCGAAATTCGCTCCATCTTTTCTGTGTTTGGCAGCTAATGAGGACATTTCCTCAAGGTGTTTTTCTACTATTACGATTGCTTCTTCTGCGTCTTGTAATAACACATCTGCCACGATAGTCCATGAAGATTCACTGATTGAAATCCCAGGTTGATCCTTGAAGAGCACGGTGTCTCTTATCATGATTGCAGTAGAGCTGTCCATAATACCTAGTATCATGAGGGATAGAAAGTAAATCATTCCGGCCATAAAAAGGCTAGGTCTTCGGCGTATCCGCGGTGGTAGTTCGGTGGTCCTCTTCTGATTATTATCGTATAATTTCACGACATCTTGTTGGTTTTTCTGTTGCGTCGTGTTACTTGGTTGACTTTTTTGTGAATTAGAACATTCTTTTACTTCAACCCCTTCCTTTTGTACTTGGGGCTGGACCTGCGTCTCGGCCGACTGATGGCCTGTGATTTCTTGATGTGGCCTATTGTTTTTCTCTGCTTCTGTTTGGCTGTTAGTATCGTTTCGCCAGTTTTCGATTTCTTTGAAAGGTTTCATGCTGACTACATGAACGATGTCGGACTTGGTTTTCTCGTTCACCAATTTCACTTCATAGTTTACCGGAGATGTCTGGCGTACCACGATAAATGGGCCAACCCATCTACGGAGGAGTTTGTCTGACTTTCCTTTCTTCCTTATGGGTTTGTAGACTAACCCTTTGTCTCCTTTCTGGAATGTGACGTCTCGATGGTTTGCGTCGTAATCTCGTTTTTGTTTCTCCTGAACTTGACTCAGCCGTGTTCTCACGATGCTTCTGGCTGCCGGTATGGTTTGCCATTTCTCCGGGAGGATGGCGTGTCCTACTGACAATGTTTTCTTTGCCAATAATCCGGCGGACGGGGTAAAAAGGGCAGCCACTGGGAATGATGTGCATGGTCTGGTTGCCACTGGAATGACTGATAAGGTCGGAATCATGTGGCTGGTAGCCGCGACTACGCTACACTTGTGAAGACGGGAATTGTCCTGGGGATGTATTTCCTTGAAGGGTAATTCACCCAGAGTTACCAAGGTGGCATCTCCGGTGTAATCGATCTGTAGCTTCCCGAATTGTTTTAAAAAGTCATTTCCCAACAGTAAGTCGATGCCTTCCATTGCCATGATAACTGCCGTTCCTGCTGCCCATCTCCCTTTATGAGTGATGGTTATGAGTGCTGCCCCCAACGGAGAAGCCCTGGTTCCGTTAGCTAATATTATAGTTGGTCCTGACCATTGCTCCAGGCAGAATGGGGTTTGTTTTAATAAGTCTGGCGATAAGACACTTACTGCTGCTCCTGTGTCAACGACCGCCATTGTTGGAATATTCCCACACAAAACTGGTTCCCTTATTAGTCGAGACACCTCTGACAACAAGATAGGGAAAACCTTGTCAGTCCCGTTACTGGTCGATACTGTTTCCCCGTCGTTTCGTAGTCCTGACTTTGTTTTTGCGATTTGATTCTCCGTGCGATCTGGAAGGTTTACATTATTTACTTGCACCCACGGCGAATCTGTCGTGGTTGTCTCGCCCATGGCTGCTTCTGTTGAAATATGATTTACTGGCCATTGTCGGTCTTGCATCTCGCCTATGCCTGCTTCCGTTGACATATGATTTACAGGCCAATGTTGTTCTTGCGTTCTTTGCCTGCCAAACTCCGGACGTCCGCCTGGATATTGCTGTGGGGGGCTCCGTTGTTGATTTTGAGGTTGAGTAGCGCCCTTAAACAGCGAGGATGCCGGATTCTGGAAGCATCTGTAGTCCAAGTGTCCTACTTTGGAACAGAATCCGCAAATGTATCTTCCTTCGGTTGTTCTTCCATTCTTTCCTGAGCCGTTCCAGTGTCCCTGGCGCGGTCTCGACGGCGCTGAGTGGTTAGTCGGACCTGAAGATAACTGTAGCTGCTTGATGGTATGATTCAGTTGTTGGAGTATGCTCACGATTTCTGGTGTCATCGACGCTGGTTGTGTGTTATTACCCGCGTTACTGAGTGTTGGCTCTTTGGAGACTGCTAGTATGGACTGTGACCAGACTTTCTGGTTGGCCAACATAGTGGCTTCCATGTGTAATTTTGCGAGATCCAAGAAATCTGCTGTAGAAGCTGGTTTTTGGGGGTAGATTTTTTGTAGCAACGAAGGTTTCAATCCCCGGTATAGGTATTCTAGCTGTTGTTCTTGCGACATGTTTGGATTTACTAGTCGGCACATATTTACGATGTCATAAAAGTATGACACCACGTCTTCTTCATTTCCTTGCGTTCGCTGTCGTAGCTTAGCTTCTTGTAACAGGGAAAAGTTCGCTTGTTGAAAGGCTGCTGAAAATTGTGTTTTGATCCCTGATTCTGCTGGTAAATGCGGCAGTGTGGGGTCAGTTGGGTCTGGTCGTGCTGGTAAATCCTCCCAATGGTTCGGATGAGTATTCACAAGAAACCATTTACGGGCTGGTCCTTCTAGATACATCACAAAATTTCTTGCTTGATCAGCATCTGTCCACCGATTATACGCTGCTGCAAGCTCAAATCGTTCTATCCAATCCACCACATCTTCTTCAGGCGATGCCGAAAAAACGGGGGGTGCAATGAACTTCTGAACGCTCGCCGCCATGGTTGTCAATGGAAGTATATGTAGAGGGGGCCGTAGTGGAGTTCTGATAATTGATGAATCGTTGTCGGAGTCTGCTGATAAACTATCTGAAGAATCCTCGTCGGTATCTTGTTGTATTGTCAACGACACTTCTTTTGAGCAAACAGCACCAGAAGAAGACGGTGGCCGAGGTGTGGACAGTTCAACGGTGTGCTCCCTACTCGTACCCGCTTCTACAAGTTGCGAAGGATGGGGTGATAGAAAAAGTTCAGGGTGTAGTCTTCGACTGGGAGTCCGTCCACACGTTGGATATCGCGAAGAGCGTTTTTTTTTATTTCATTCATGTGTAACACACCTCACCAAATCATAAATGTCGGAGATACCACTTCACCCAGTTCACGAAAAGTACGCACGAGGAAAATGCACGGGGAACTACGTAGTTTTTACTGATGGGGAATGCAAAGTACACCAAAGAATATTGGTAGGGGAAACAACGTTCCGTTTCGTTAAGAAACTAGAAATTATGGAAAAGAACAAAGTACACCAAACGAGCGAAATATAGATGAGGAAGAACGGATAACGGTTAAAAAAAAATATGAACGGGGCTCAGAGCAAAACGACTTAAAACGGGGTAAAAAAGACGAACGGGGCTCAACGAAAGACGATTTTCAACGGGGTAAAATGGAATACGGGTTGGTTAAAAATACGAACGGGGCTCACGAAAAACGATTTAAACGGGGTAAAAAAGACGAACGTGGCTCAACGAAAGATGATTTAAAACGGGATAAACGGAATACGGGTTGGGTAAGAAATACGAACGGGTTTCAACGAAATACGATTAAAACGAGGTAAAAAAAACAAACAAGAACAGTATGCTGCGAGAAAAAAGGGGGGAAAGGGCAAAACGAAACTAGAATCAAAATAAGAAGACCGGACAAGAAAGCTGATGAGAATGTGAAGTTCCCAATAAAAGGTAAAAGAAAAAGAAAAAGGAGAAAATTACAAAAACAATTGCGACCTGCGTCTCCACCACTTGTGACGAAGGAAACCAACGATGAATTGCAGAGAGATCGGAACTGTGTATTTGAACTGTTCAAGCGAACGAACTAAAGACAACTACCAGGAAAACGCGCCTTTCCAATCGAGTACGTCCCTTTTTAAGGGAACGGACGTCTAGGGGACGCGGGAAGTATGGTACCGAGATGGTCACGTAGATAATTTCCATGTGACCTTCGGGGGTAAAGGGTTACCAGGAGAAACTAGGCACGCTTATGCGTGGGTCTACAGATGGTCAAGTAGATAGTTCTACTTGACCTTAACAGAGTGAAAGCGGAAGGGTAAAGCTCGGTGGGGACGTTCCACGAGGAAGTCGTTAGCACGTGAATGCCCTTTCCCTCCTCGTGACAATATGATTATTTGCAATAACATATCATGTCGTGTGCGTGAATATCACAAATGTTGTCTACTTAAATTAGGGAAGAAAAGGTTTTGTGAGAACTGGAAATGTGATACGTGTAAAAAAGCTGCAAAGAAATCTGTTGTCAAGAAACCGTTGAGGAAAATCAATTGATTGTATTGAAAGAAACGTGGAAATTCAAGAAACTCAGTAATACAATGTTAGCCAAATGGCACAATACTTGGATTTAAATTATTTATGATACAGCACACTGCAACTATTTTGTCATACAAACATACAATTTCTTCAAAATTATACAGGTTGGACATGACAACTGGACCACACATTATGTCAAACCTCATCCTGATAGATCCTATTTCCCGTTCAATATGAATCCTTACATTAGAAACCCCCCTTGAAACTTCCGTTTCCTTTTGTGTTAATTGGTCAGACGATTTGAACGCTGGAGTTGTTAACGTTGCTCCCATCAATCCTATCTCTTCTGCAACATCAAATCCCTTATCTGCTAATACTCCATCACCCTCTTTAAGATTCTCTTTGTAACCACTATGTCTAACCACAAATTGATCGGATTTTCTTCCAGCATATCCCTTTGAAATAAAATTGACTGTTCCATGGGGGGTAGTTGAAATCAAGTACTTAACCGTATTTCTGCTCTTGTAAGTAGAATATGTTGCTGCTTGGTCGTTCCTGTTATGAGGTATTTGAATCTGGGTCTCAAAACAATCCATAATAGACACCGTTCTTGGGTAACTCCTGCGAAAGCACATTGGCATCGCTACATTCAACTCATCAAGAGTTGGCAAAATGATAACATAATTACGCAATTTAAGGTATATAGTATCTATCCAAGAGTGAAAATAACGACAAACTGTAGCAGAGCTTACATTAAAGCGGAATGCTAAATCCATCTCACTTAAGTTATGACTTAATCTAACTAGTGTTAGGAATAGTTGTTGTCTCTTACACAATGAATAATTGTTGTTTTATGGAATGGCTGAAGACACTGCGTTGTAGATTATTTCAAAGGATTTTGTGGTAGTGAGACTAGTGTACACTTGCATCCACTTGTCGCTATTTTGGCACTTGGCGAAGAAATTGGATGTTATCGGACGTTGTTGTACATGTGGAACTCTTGCTTTAAGGCGGTGTAATCCTTATTCAATGTAGCCAACTGTGATTGAAGATTGATGATTTCTTCTTTAAGTGCACTGACTTCTACTGACTCAGTTTCTGTTGTTGGATTTTCTGAATTTGGTGTTAATTCTGGAAGGATAAGTGGAAGTGCAAATGAATCTTGCTCGATGTCTGCTATATGTTTCAAGCCAACTGACAAATCTAGAGGGCCAACATTTTCATTTGATTCCATGAGTTGACTGTGATCAGATTCAGCAACAACTTCAGAAGTGTCAGTAATGTTGTGGTTCATTATGTTGCGGATTGAATCATTCGCATCGGATTGAATCAAGCAACGTTGGCGGTGACCATAGAAGTTTTGGAGAAAGAACTTCATAAAGATTTGAAGAATTATGAAACCGCAGCTTCTGAAAACAGATTGCAGGAAGCTGAAACTTCGTTTGAGCTAGCCGATGACAGGATGAAACGACTAATCAGAAATTACGAAACAATCATCCCTATGTTGGAACAAGCCCCCGAAGTTCAACAGAAGTACCTGGTGCAGCATGAAGAGTTCGTCGACCGTTTCCACAAAATAACCATCGACTGGAAGAAAAAGAAACCAGTAGAAACAACAAGTATGGCAAGCCCCATACTTCAAGTAGCAGCTCCAAGTGGAAGCAATACACCTTTAAGTACTACCGTTACTCCACCGATGAATGCGATGCAACTGCAAGTACCTTCAACCCCGTGGAACATTGCACATCTGTTACCACGGATAGAAATCACCAAGTTTGATGGAGATCTTAGCAAGTGGGAGGATTGGTGGGCAATTTTTCGCACACTGATCCACGAGAATCCGTCAATTAGACCCATCGAGAAATTCAGCAGACTGAAGTTGCATTTAACGGAGGACGCAGCTGGTGCGATATCGTACTTGGATCTGACAGATAACAATTATATCAAAGCAATAGATATTTTGACTGGGAAATACAACAAGCCGAGATCGGTAAAAGCAGACCATTATATTGCCATTACAGAACTTCCAAGAGTAGAACATCAAGAAGCCTTTAAAGAACTAAGGAAACTACATGACAAGGCAATGGGCCATGCTTTAAACCTCGGCAGTTTAGACCAACAAACAGCTCAGAATGAAGCAATTATGGAAATCTTGACAAGAAAACTGCCAATTGAACTAAAATCCCGATGGCATGGCAAAACCAGGCAGTTCCACAAGACATTAGCAGATTTCTTTACCTTCATTGACTCAATAGCTGCAGATTGGGAGTATGCTTACTCAACCGAGAAGCAAGAGAAGAAGAAAAAAAAACCAGAAGCAAGCGAAAAAACGCAAAAAGTAACATTTGCCACCACACCAACGGCAGCTGAACTAGCAGTCACAGGCACTGCTACAGAATATAAAGACAGGAAACAATACACTACGGTCAAAAGAAGATGTTTATTCTGCAATGATAAACATTGAACGGATAAATGTGAGATCACCCTAGAGAAGAAACTGGAGCTAATCAAGAAAGAAAAGAGGTGTTGGAAGTGCCTGGGACAAAATCATCAGGTGAGAGAGTGTTGGAGTACAAGAAAGTGCTACAAGTGCGGAATGGGTCACCACACGTCTATCTGCAACAAGGCAGTTAAACCGAAATCGGTGACAGCAACTGTGGCAGCGTCTCCAATGTTAAAAGTAGCAAATGATGCTCCTCTCTCAATCGAAGCACGCCTATTTGGTGGCGTATACGTCCAAACGGCAACAGTGGTAGTGGAGGGCCCAAACGGGTGGCATAAAGCTATCGCCTATATCGATCAAGGATCGAATGCAACCCTTGTTAGGAGTGAATTGGCACAGACTTTAGGGCTACAAGAAGTCGGAAAAATCAATCTGAAGCTGCAAGCAGTGGGACACATCCATCCAGAAAAGGAAAGAAGCGTAAGAAAGCTACGACTTCGCGGAACAATCCCACAGGCGGAAGATATTGAACTTGAAGCAATAGAGCAACCCGAAATCGGGAAAATTGCTGGGTCAAGTAAGACAGAATTCGTCAGCGAACTTTGGAGACAAGGATACCAACTAGCCGACGACAGAATACTGAGCGGAAAAGCAGGACCCTGCCAAATAGACGTCTTGATCGGAGCGAATCAAGTCTGGAAGGTTCTCGGCTCAAAACAGATCGTGTCGAATACAGGTATTCGAGCGATAGAAAGTAAATTGGGATGGCTACTACTAGGACAAGATGAGAAGGTGGCGTTATCGTCTACAACGGCTATCAGCTTTCTCTTAAAAGCAAAACTAGGAACACCCAAAGATTTACATGAAGAAACTGACCCGAAAAAAGAAGAAATCGATTTTGCCAGATGGTGAAAACTAGAGAGTCCAGATCCACTGGAAAAGGTACCACTTTCAGTACAGTGGAAGACCTATGCAGAGTCCATCACTCAAGATGATGATGGACATTATGTAGCACCGCTCCCATAAAATGGGAACAAAAAATATCTCAGCAAGAATGAAGCCATGGCAGAAGGTCAGGCAAAGGCACTGATAAGAAGATTGGACAGAGACCAGGAGATGAAGACTTCATACGAAACCGAGTTCAGCAAATTAAAGGAACTTAGGTTCATTTCCAAGGCAGATACGTCATTCGACGGTATCTACACGGTTCTGCCCCATCATCCGGTTGTCAGAAAAGACAAAACCACCAGCAGAGTAAGGCCAGTTTTCAATGGTTCAGCAAAACCGAAAACGGGTTTCAGCGCCAATGATTGCCTAGAAGAAGGACCCAATCTGAACCCAGACATTCTTGACATCATGTTACAGTTTAGGCTCAACCTCTTTGCCTGGACAGCTGACATTAGACAAGCGTTTCTAATGGTGAAACTGCTTAAAGAAGACGCGGAAGCGTTAAGGTTTTTTCTAGAGGATGAAAACGTCCCAGGATCACTGCAACTTTATAAATGGAACAGGCTTCCATTTGGACTCAAATGCAGCTCGGCAGTGCTCAGGACCATCCTGAAGAAACATTTGGAGTCCTATGAAGGTGACTTAGCAGAAATCAGCAAACAAATTCTACGCCACCTATATGTAGATGACTACTTGTCAAATGCTTCTACAGTAGTAGGCTGGACCGTTTTTTTTTAATTTTTTATTCTGATTAAGTCTTTCGGGTCAAAAGATAGATTAGGGTATTAATAATGTATTCCTGAATTTTCAATAAAATCCGTCCAAGCATTTTCCGCCGGGAGTGATTTTTATAGCTCAAAAACCATCTTTTTTCTTACTAGTATCCGTTTATCGCTGTGTAACTTTTTCAGTTTTCTATTGAAAGTTATGAAAATTGGAGGGATTATAGACATCATATTTGTCTATGATGGCGTTTTCGAATATCGGAAAAATACTGAAAATTGTGGTCTGTACACAAAAAATAATTTAAAATTTAGAACTTTCTTTCCCTCTTATGGCAAATTACATGGTGGCGCTGCCAGTCTCATGGGAAAATTTAGTTTGAAACTAGAAATTTTTCAAAAAATGAGTCAACCTTCGCATATTCAGATTCGTCATTGTCTAGACTACCTTTTCACGTGTTTTAGTTTTAATTTCTTACACGGGAAATGACCACAAAACGATCCAAAAGAAAACGCAATTTAGCCGCATCGACTGCGCGTGAATTTTGAATGCGTGGTGGGGAGGTCCCTCCTGGCTGAAACTGGAAAAGACGGAATGGCCGCAACAAGATATGCCGACATCAGAAGTAATGCAACGGATGGAGATCGAAGCAAAATTGAAGCAGAAGCTGCAAATCCTTGCAGCTAATAGTACTTCGGATTGGTTTGACGTACTCGTATCAAGAGCGAGCAGTTATCTGAGAGTTTTACGTACAATCGCCTGGATTTTTAGGATTTTTAGGAAGGAGTCGCCCGGCAAAGCAACTGAAATGATCAGGGGAGTGGAAGTTTCCTGTCTCTCTGTTCCCGAAATCGCCGTCACCGAGAACTTCATCTTAAAACTCATTCGAAAAAGGACATTTGCAGAAATCTACGAGTCCTTACAAAAGGGAAAACCACATGGTAAACTGCTTCACGGTATTGATACACTCAAGCCCATTTGGGATGCAAAGGAGCAACTCATCCGAGTGACTGGAAGAATAGGCCCGGCCCTAAAAGAACTGCTCATCGATCCACCCATCCTTCTTCCATCAAACGAGAGGATTGTCGACATGATGATTTACTATCATCATGTTAAACGGAAGCATGCTTGTGTCTAAAACACTCTGACGTTCTTACGAAATCGTATTTGGATCATTCGTGCACGCCAACGGATTAAAAGTGTCATAAAAAAGTGTGTAAAGTGCCAACGAGTTCAATCGCGTCCCTTTAATGAAGAAACCGCTGCAATGCCATTGGATCGAACCAAGAAAGCGCAGCCATTTGAAGTGATCGGGATCGACTACTTCGGCCCAATGTATGTGCTAGAAGAAGTGATTCTTATTGAAAAGGACAGTGATGGGAACGATATCGAGAAAACTCGTGTTGGTGAAAAGAAAGTGCATGCGTGTTTGTTTACTTGTGCAGTCACAAGGGCTGTACACTTGGAGCTTGTGACTGATCTGACAACACAAACCTTTATGTACGCGTTAAGAAGAATGATGTCACGCCGAGAAGATTGCAAAATTATCTACAGTGACAACGCGTCAACATTTACTTGTGCCGCAAAATTAGTGACGGAAGATCCTACCCTAGCCAACTGGCTCTCAAGTAAGGGTATAGAATGGAAGTTTTCTCCTAGCCTAGCTCCATGGTGGGGTGGGTTTTGGGAGAGGATGGTCCGCTCCGTTAAAGAACCGCTAAGAAAGGTGCTGGGGAAAATGAAGGTTAGTTTCGACCAACTTCACACCATTCTGGTGGAAATTGAAGCTATCGTGAATTCACGGCCCCTAACTTATGTTTCTGGCGACACACATTCCTACGAAGTTTTGTCTCCACAAAAGTTGCTGACCGGAAGACAACCTGGAGCTACATCAGAGTCACCCGACTCAACGAAGATGAGCCGTTATGACCTCATCGAGCTGGACAAGCAGAGGAGCGAACACGCCTTGACATGGTGCAGGCTGTGGCAAGAATCATACCTGTCTGATCTTAAGCGATTTCACTGTCGCAAGGGAAAGGGCACCAGAATTCCGCGTGTTGGCGAAATCGTCCTGCTGAAAGAACCTAACATCAAACGTGTTTCGTGGCCGACGGCTATTGTCACAGGAGTGATACCTGGAACTGACGCCAAGGTGCGAGCGGTTGTTTTACGACTACGTTCGGGTAAGGAAACCACCAGGAGCATCCAGACTGTCTACCCATTAGAAGTTCAAGCCGATATTGACACGCCCGTCGATGATACCGGAATCGGCACAGTGGAGAAGACTACGTCTACGAGAAAGAAGAATCCGCTCCGTAAGAAGAATTTGGAATCGCGCGAGGACGCTGGCGATTCCGGCGGGGAGGATGTTGCGGATTGTCAAAGTCCACAGGAAGAGAGAATATCTAAATTTGGACGCCCGTCAGACGGCCTATTATTTTTGACTTATAAAGTATGTTGTAATTGTACTTTGTGTAGGCCGCCAGGGGCGCTGCCAAGCAGAGCCTTCTTGGTGGCCGATATCGGCAATAGCCGTTGTTAGAATTTTTCCCTGTGTAAAGGCAGACGCCATTTCTTGTGTCAAAAGTCAGTTTCAAATAAACCAGTGGTAGAACCTGCCTAAGTTAAATTTACAAAGGTATTCAATCGCAGGTATTAGAGTTGTTAGTTAGATTTAATACTTTTCACATTACATTACACAATTTATCTATACAATTTCAATTAATACTGTAACTGTCAACTGTATATATTAATGAAAATGGTGATACCTCTGTTGATGTTGTATCTCTTCCTTCTTATATATCGAGTAGAGTAGTTGTTGTCAAAATTAAGTGTTGGTGCCCAATCAACATTGTCCACATCATGGTAATATGATGGTTTACCTACAAACATAGTATATAGTTTTCTTTCTTAATTGTAAATGATACGTTATAAATAATAATTACCCGAAACAAAATGTTAATGACACACAAATGACTTCTTTTTGAGGTCTCCCTCATGAATGTGTAATCTACTTAGCCACAACGACCTTCTTTCACTAAGAATATTAAAATCATCCGGGTTTCTATTGTCATAAGAAAGTGGGATTGAAAATAGCCGAACATCACTGGCATGTTTTGAGTGACAGCCACGGACAACACAGTTTCGGACCATTACACCCTTCACTGTAACGACGATTTGAAGTACTAGTTGTAGCGAATTCTTGAAAATTTGGCACTTGAAATGTTGGATATATCCTGACGTACAACGTGCCACAATAATTTTGCTCCTGGTAGCAGAATTAATGGGAAAAATCAGTCCTCAAAGTCGTTAGCCTATGTTAAATCCACCTAAACAAGGCTAAGTAAGACTACAAATGGCGGCTTGCAGGGTTGCCGGACTACATAAATACTGCTTTTTGCAAGGTGAAAATGGTCTATGCAAAGAAGATTAATGCTTACATCCGTGAGTATTGATAGTTTTTCTAAGGATTTTCTCAGATCAAGTATAAATAAATCTGGTAATGTCTTCCCTAATGCTAAATTCATTTTCTGTAAACAAATGGTTTACATAAATATCAAGTTTCACGTCTATTGTATTACAAATAATATTTACAGTTTCTAGTTAATATGTTTCATCTTGTACGCACTTCTGTTTTTCATTAGATTCTGCCAATTCTAATTTCAAATTTTCATTTTCTTGTTCTAAAATGCTTACATGGGTTTTAAATTTTTTCGAGCGATGAATGTTGTTTTTTACATATCTAAATTTTTAACCATTGTTTTATATTGAAATAGTATACAATAGCTGTTGCCAAATTTGATAATTCGATTCGAACACTCACCAAAAAAGGGGATCTGGGATGTTTGGTATGGTAAGTTTTTTTATAATTCGTAAAAAGTATTAAAAAATTTGTTGAAGAAATCTGGAAGTTTTGAATAATAGGGGATTGAAAGCTTGACGGAGTACTTGCAGGGTAGGGCCTTTTAAATTCTTCCATGCGGGAATTAGGTATTCTGGTGAAGAAAATTATATCAAATGTTATTTAAGTAGTAAAAATGTCTTAATTGTTATATAATTACTCGTTATTTCTTCCACATATTTTGTGACCATAATGTTATCCTTGACGGCCCCTGGTTTCCCCTTCTTTGCAAGGTCTTTAATGCACTGAAAATATTTTTATTGAAGATATATTCTTATCCCAAAAAAGTTTTATTACTTACTTTTTAAATATTCGTTTGTAAAAATTGAAGACATCAATTATAAGTATCAAAAATGCTTTTAAGTAGGTTCATTCAATTATTTTAATCATGCAGGTGAAATGCGATTTTGCTCAAATTGCCCGAATGCGAGGAATTGTGGGGCTTATTGATGGCACACACGTAGTTGTAATAGTGTAGATTCAATGGCCGATTTAGTATGATAAAGCCTTTTTAAACAGAAAAAACAAACATTTTGTGAATGTCCAGGTAACAACATTAACCGGCATTGAAATGAGCTAATGCCCTTGATTTGTAAAATTGATATTTATTTTTACATAGGAAATCTGTGGTCCAGATTAAAAATTTTACAGCGTTTACGCTACAAAGCCTCGGTCCTGCCACGATAGCTCCCTTTTCAAAACCAGCACAATCGGGAAAACATTTTCAGCGGGTGCCTGGTTAGCACCACTTCTCCCAGACAGCGAACAAAACACGAACACGTCAAAAATTTCCGCGCACATTTTTATCCTCGTTTTGTGAGTGAACAAATCATTCACAGTTCACTACCAAAATTAATACTTTTTCTTACTGCTCACAAATCACGCACAAATTACAAACATAAAAATTTTGTAATTATTCTGAAATTTCTCACTTCCAATAAAACTGCTGATTGATCCAATGACGCACGCACAAATAACAATTGTTTTCTATGAATTTATCATTTATTAAAATTCACATTAATATAGTTTTCCATAAGCAGTGGAAAAGCAGCATAACGCTCAACTCCTTCCTCTTCAGCCTCTTCACAATGAAAAACATTTGGTACAAGAAACACTTTATACAAAATGGATGCTACTGGCCATACTTGTAAGGTAGAAGATAGAAAATCGACATATTTGATAGATAAAATAGAATTAGAATCACAAGGTGCCATAAAAAATGAATTTTCTTGTTCAAAAATTGACCCAACGATGAAAATAGATCCGCCACCACCACGAATAATGTTCTCGATGTTGACGACAGCAGTGGATTTGTCGTCAAGTTCCAGTAGGACATTATTATTAGGAGGACGGATTGTGATTCTCCAATTCTTGTAGATTAAAGTCTGAAACTGTTCAAAGTCATCCAGTCCTTCCAACAAAGGGCCATTTTCGTGAAGACGTGATACTATTGAAACACGGGAAAAATTAATAGATGACGGAATTGAGGGGCAATTAGATAAATCGCTTAATCGCTTCACAAGTTGAGCTAAGGGATTTGAGCAATTTCTTATTAATCTTTTCACACGATACAAGAAATTCTCAAAGGAAAAGCAACTGAAATGATCTAATGGGTGAAATCGAAGAACATCCAGAGGTAGGTGGATTAAACAGTGCACGTTAAACGTTATAAAATTTCCACCATAGAGTTTAACAGATTCTGACACAAAATGACGCATAAGCTGTATTGCAAACGTGTTGTACTTGTAGCAAGTCTTAGCCGACGACAAAATTTTTGCAGATAAATGAAACCCCATGAAATGGTCGTACAAAGCCCGAGGAAGAATGTCTCTTAGAATGACGGAGCCAACATAAAGTAGAAAGAGTTGAAGTTCGGTGGCCTTCCATTGGCATAGCTCAGTCAACGGCCGTGCCTTACGAGCAAAGTCATCTGGAATAAAGCGGCGGATGAATAGCAATCTTCTGGTGATCTCACCTACGTTATCATGACTGATTAAATGAAATACTGTTTCTCGATTTATCCAGTGGTGTAGGAGCTTCTTCATCACTCCAAGGCAGCAAAGGTGCATGTAGTCTGATGGAGAATCTTCTACCATGTCTATGCCATCTATGTCTGCCAAGATGCTCCAGAATAAGTAATAATCTTCTGATTTATCACTGAGAAAATCCTCGTGAAGCCGCAGCGCTGCGTCTATGGCAGGATGGGTTATCGGTCCACACTTCTTTTCTGGTTTTCTATAGAAGACGCCATGTGCTGTGCATTTGTGGCAAGAGTTTTTGGCCGTATGGCCTCTGGACCCCGTAATGAATGAGCGGGCTGGGTCGTACACCTGCCGTTGATGAAGCAGTCCATGTTCGGCTAGGTAGTTTGCTTCTTGACAAATTTGCGTAAGAAATCATTACAGTGATTTAGTTTTCCTGCACCAGAAAAACTCCAACTGCCGTCGGTTGATTGTCTCCTTTTATAAGGGCAAGTATAACCCAAAACTCTTGTCTTGTACTTTTGAACAGTGGAAGCCCATCAGCGTTGATGAGTATTTTAAGTAGGGATAAGCTGAAGACAACTTTCCGGGAAACGAGCTCTGAAAGCCGTGATGCTATTATTCCCTTCTCTAAGCCGAAATGGAAATAAGTTCCTCCGCAAATGTGATCCGCAACTATTCTGCAGAGAGTCTTACGGAGTGTGCGGATGTCTCTTGGTAGACTGTCAAATTCATTGTTTTGATGCTTCTGAGCCTTTAACCTTTCAACAGATAGCTCCCAGCACTCCCGGAGAGATTCTTGTTCGTTACGAAGGTGGCCAAGAAGTTCCTTAGCTCAGTAGGACCATCACAATCGGTTTTGTCTAAAAGGATTTCTTCAAGATCAGCGTGATTGAAGTCGTGCTCGTTGACTTCGTTCTCCCCGATGCATAGTCTGAATCGCTATCCGATGAGTAGCATGTCAATGAATCAAAGCTTTCAATCAATCCATTTCAGATTCTAATCCATTATCAAATTGTTCGTCGCAAATAGTGCTGTGTCGATGCCTGTCATCCCTTTCTGGCTGGTGAACGGAGAAATACTCTACTTCATTGTTAGAGTCATCAGAGGTTATCTCTTCTTCATTGTCACCGATGAAACAGCTCTCTTTCACAAATTCATCCCCCAAGCTCACAGGGCTATTTAATTGGAACTCGTTGTTACATTTTTCTCTGGTCTCTTCTTCAATGGCATTCACCAAGTGGTGCAAAAACCGATTTCGAAGTTGACGTGGCTTAACATTTTCTTTCCTTTTCTTAAACAATGGAGACATAGCCTACTGAAGGTTAAAGAAAACTTCAAATAAAAACGCTACAGTATTTTAATTATTACCTACAACAGTCCTTGTCTTTCGAAAAATTTTCGTATATTTTGTGAAAGCCAACTACTGATTCAATTAGACTCGCAGCCTTTAAATCTAGAAATTATCAGCACGAGTGTTAAATTAAATTTACAGTCAGTGTGGTATTATCAACCAATCACATGTTATCTGATGATGTCTGCAGTCTGCTCTGTGAAAACCCACTTCTGCCTCAATTGGACTCGCAGCCTCAAAATCTATAAGTAAACAGCATGAGTGTTAAATTAAATTTATAGTCATTGAAATATTATCATCCAATCGCGTGGAACCACCAAATTCCAATGAATTTCGTCACGGAGTTTTGCTTGGAGACAGTGGGTATGCCAATGCCACGTACCTTTGCACCCCATTCAGCGAGCCAAGAAACCCAATTGAGATAATTTACGGTCAAATGAATGCTCCCCTTATTATGGTCTCTTCTTCATTCATTTATTTTAGGAAAGATTCGATAGATCGCAAAAAACGACTGGATGCTTCGTGGAGAGATCTTTTGGAATACCGAAAAAACGTTTTCCTGCGCTTCACTATAAGGTTAGGATGGATCCCACCAAAGCATCTTGGTAGCGTAAATCCATTGTTTTATTGGTTTGTCTTATCGACAGTGAACCATCGGAATTTTTGATTTCAATTGGGTCGTCGTAGCATGTTGCGTTCTTCACAACATCGCCATCTATCGCAATCAACCTCTTGATAACGACTGGGTAGATGATGATGATGAAGAAGATGATGATGATCCTCTGCCGATTAATGCTGCTGGTCATTCAGCCGCAACCAAACGCCGTTTAAGGAAGGAAAAAAGGGACAGAGTAGCCAGGGAGACTTTTGGAACAAATTGACATATTAAACTGTATTGATTGGAATACAAAAATGCAAAAAAACTGTGTAGTGTGAGCAAAACTTTAGTTACATACACACACATTCTTATTTTCACAAGTTGACCTTAGTATTGTAAAAGATTTCAAACAAATCACTTGGAATTTCTTCATTTTGGAAAGCGTCACCCCACAGTAATCCCACTTCCGGAAGCGGCATCAGAGGAAACGCACACGCTCTATTTTGCGTTCTTGATGGTCTGTCACATAGTCGAAGTTGACGTGGGAGATTTAAGGCGCTTTTCTTTGTTGACAGTAGCAGAAGCAGTAGAAGTTGATTGCCTAGCAGCAGCAAGAGAAGTCGAAGGAGCGACGAGCGACTCATTGGTGGGCAACAGACTTGGGGTTTTGCGGTAGATATCGTCGTCATTATTTAAAAAATTAATGCGCCTGACTGCACTGTTGAGTTGATTGATGTTTAAATTACTATATCAAAGTAAAGATAAAATAAGTAAAAAGAGTAGGCTTTACATGGTTGACCATTCATAATTTTCCGGGCTGCTTGGACTGCTGTTGTCGTCCTCCATGTTAGTCCTCCCTTGTCTCTGCAAAATGTGAGCAATCATTGGTTCTCTGTATCAAAACAAAAACCCGTTACCCTGCCCAAAGGTGGCTTTCAAAATTAAAATCGTTTTTTGGATTTTTGTGCAGGATACTGTACAATACAGGTGTTAATCAATAAATTGCAGCGTTACTTTGTACATAGACTTGACAGTGGAGGTTTTTATCATGGTTAATAGTTGCATTGGTATTATATAGGCTTCTTTGCTAAAAAGGTAAAAAACCAATTCGTATTCTCTACGTATATATCCTGTGGATAATCATTGGCTATAGAAACTAAACTTCTGTTGGATATGGGTTTTAACTAGATCCGTGGATATCCATGCAACATCCCAGAAGATATTGATATAGAACGTTTAAAATATACAGTAACCGTCATTCACTTTGAATGCTTTTGCGTTTTACCATAAGCGCCCGTGTTAAATGCGCATGACTCCGACCCGCTTATTCTAGTCTAACATATAAGCTATTTCTTATACATATATATCGCTTAATAGCTAAGACAATTTTCTATTTAGCGGTGAGATTGAAAAAATTTTCTGATTGCTGGTTTTTCCGTCAAAGTAAAACCCAGCTATCTTTGAACATGGTGTTTCTTACATGTTAGCTTATGGAGAAAGGGTGTTTTTATTTCTTTAATTGTACACAAACGGCTTGAACCATTTGCATGCCGTTTGTTGGCATTGATACGGATTTCATTCTTCTGTAGATGCTAGAAATCCCCTGGTACTAACTTATGATATGAATTCCCTGAATTAATTTTTTGTCGACACACGTGTAATTTTAAGCGAATCGGCGCGGTGTCCCCCCTCTGGCATACTCCCAGTACCACCCGCTGAACCTTTGTTCAGCGCGCGCTTGTAAGTACAAAGTAGAGGGTGGGAGACCTACAAATGTAATTTGCAGGTGGGAGCAACGGACACCCATAGGATGTCTCCAGGACGAACAATGCTAGTAGGGACGTGTGTTAACTGAAACAGGCCATTGTATCTCAACTGTTCGTTCCGATAAGGGGTGAATATGTAGATGGTGATTTTCGACAGTGCCTATTTACAAATGGCATTAGACATGAAAAATGGTCTCCCACATACCAGAGCAAAACGGTATCAGTGAACCCTCAATTTGAACATTTATGAAATCAAAAATAAATTGTTTATTTGATTTGAATCTATCTCGCACTCTCTGGGCAGAGACGGAGAATACGTCCATATACATGCTTAATCGTATTCCCGGTACATCAACAAAGAGAATTTATTTTGAAGCTCGGTACGTAACTTATTTTTGTATATTCGGGTCCTCAGCGTATGTCTATGTCTCAAAATTACTTCGACGAAAATAGAATGCTAAAATGTCAAAAGCTCCCTTTTGTAGATTACAGTGACACCCGATAAACTCGTCGATTCCTTGACCATTCTGCACGTCGAACTATAGTGAGTCAAGATGCAACCCTTTGTGAATCACTCAACAACGCCGGTGACAACTAATCCTGTTCCTGGTTTGTGGTTTCGTCTTTCGATCCAGACGATAGTGTTTCAAATTTTCGTGGTTTTGAATCTCTGCTCCGTCGCTCTTCTCGTATCAGAAACCCCAAAGTAATCCAGTTTTTTCTTGTAAAACCTGATACTCCAGCAGCAAGCCCTGATCGAGATAATTATTTTAGCTACAAGGATGCAATTTCTAGGAGCAATTCTAATCAGTGGGTAGTTTTCATGCAAACTGAAAGGAATACCTTAAATCTTACACATTTCTCTATGTCTAGCTGACCGAAGAAAATTGTCTTGAACAACCCAGTGATTTTTGTGTAGCCAGATGAGAAGGGGATACCCATATAGCACATTTCTGCCGTCGGATGTCCGATTCATGGCCGAACATTCGTTAGATATCCATGTACTCAATGGGTAGTTCCAGGGATGTCCATCGGCTAGTCACCTTGGAAGTGCAATGGATGTGCGAAAATTATATTCTACGGACCTCCTTTCAACAGCGAAGAAGATTTTTAATTGTTTCATTTAAGGATCGGCCTCGAGCCAATCGGGGCGCTTTTTGGCAAATCGGGTTTCTCATTTCGGGCCATCGAGGCGTGGCTCAGGGTGGAAAATTCTTCTCCCCGAATTCAATTGGGGTTTGCAATCAATTGGATTGCAATCAATCGATTCATCAATTAAAAAATCATTATCGATTGACTGTTTCACCCGATCGATCCGATAACAACCCCGATAATAGCTCGTTCTACCCGCTTGCACCAAATTTTACTCTGAAACCGAAAGAACAGCATTTTTTAAAAATTGCGTCGGGGCAACGGGTTAATCTCAAATTTTTCCCCGCACCGCCCCGGTTGAAAAAGTGGCACCTCAATTCAACCCTGAATGCACTTTATCGGTGCGGGGCGGTTAACTCGATTAGAACTAATTGGGGCCGATCACTAAGTTTCATTATTAATTGTCAAAATTTCTTTGTTTCCAAAAGGGAAGTACTTAACCGTGTTCAAATTTTTCCCTTGAACGTATTTTTATTTTAAGTCCAGCATTTAATACAAAAAATTAAAAAAATAAAGGAGTAGTTTTCTATTTGGCGGATGGTTTATTTTTAAATTTATTACAAAAAATGAATAAAATATATGTAAGTCGTGAGTTTCTTTGTACAGGCTTTCCGTTTAGCTTACGGGAACCAAGCCATTGGAAATTAACTTACAGAAAATAAATATTTTTCGGTATTTAATAATATTCGAAGCATGTATACTTATGATAGGATTTTAATTTCAAATAATAAAAAACTACTTTAAACTTAATAAATCATGCTGAAGTTTAAAATTCAAAAAATATTTAGCATAAACTGTTTAATTGCAATTTATACACTTCAGGTTTAACCTAAGTTCGACATCATCTTGATTTCTTAAAAATCCTGTATGTGATTTGTTATTTAAAAAAACTCAACAATTCGATTGTATTGTTCGAAAACGATTTTTGTCATATCTGTAGATTGGCACAGTGGAATAATATTCGACTATGGAGCGGGAGACCCGCGTTCTAATCCTGAAGAGAACGCGGATCTCCCACGTCGCTGACGGAAACGTATCTAATAAGCCAGTATCAATTTGCTAATAGTTAGCCAGCATACTGAGAAAGATAATTTGGTGTTTCCATATTCTACCCGATTACCCGACCCGATAATGACAATAACGAGTAATGGAAAGACTCTATTTTGTATCGCAAAAATTGTTCTACTCAGCCGGGGGGTAGGGAAGTCTACCGATGATACAGTCTACACTTTTTCCAGACATTTAATACCTAGGGCAAAAAAAAGGTGTCTGGACGGATATTACCCAACCCCCCTTATAATGATTTTGCGCCAAAACCACCCTACCGCTCCTTAAAAAGGTAAACTATTAATTTTTTCGACCCACAGATGGCTTTTTCAAAAGAAATCGGTGTTCACCTTTTTGTGCAGGATACTGTACGTTGTTATGTTAAATGCAGGTTCGGTGACTTGGGGAAGTCGACAGCCAGAATGTGCTTCTCTATCAACAACAGATGAGGTCAAGTATGTTGCGGCCTCTAAGATAACAAGACAAAGTAGCCTGGTTGCAAAATTTATTTAAAAACATTGGTCTGATCCAGAAAACAGCGACAACATTGTTTTGCGACAACCAAGGAACTATTCATATCAGCAAAATCCTGAAAATCACAATCGCACAAAACACATTGTTTTGTAGTATCATTATGTTAGAAAAAGCCAATGGGCATCATTAGTGCACAGTGTGTCTACAAGAGAACAATTGGTGATGTGTTAAATAAGATTGGCCTGGCCACGCTTTTAAAATATTTCGAAACTATATTTCTCTGTATTCTATTCCAGTCCTGAAGATCACTAAGAGCGTGTGCATAAAGGCCTGGATTCAGCAGAGCCCCACCGATTTCCTTCCGGATGGCTGGTGTAAGTGCGTCATACAGGTGTGCGATGCACTCCGCGTCGGAACTGATGGTGTCGTGGACGAAAACTTTAAGCATTTGGATGAACATAGGCCAACCGAGTGGATCGCCATCGAAACTTGGCGCCTTCATGCCTGGTGGTTTGATGCCGGAAAGACCTATAGTCGTGTTTTGATCTCCGAGTGAATGGATCCAAGCATCTAGTGTGTATACGCGTGAGGGACAATTCGCTGCTTGCGGAGGAACTGTAGAAATTGGTGAACCCGATAAATATAAAGGCGGTGCCATATATATCCACTGGAACAGGATTGGTCACTGTATTCGGTACAGCGCTAGAAGTTTGGGTGGCATTGCCTATCACCGACTGGTTGGCCGTTACATTTATCAAATTGTCTGAGGTCGTAATGGAGGCTACGTTAGGAGCAGCAATCTGGACGGGAGCTGCGGGAATATTTTATTGCGTTAACGAAATCGAGATAGGAACGTTTGGTGGCCTTCCTGGAGTGAGAACATTGAATGCTCTGGTTGTAAGACCGCAGACTTAATTAAGAACTCCACCAGAAACTGAAGGCATGGTGACTTGTTATGTCGTAACAGGAACCTGAGTCGACGACTGGAAGAGTCGGATAGGTGTCAATGATTTCGAATGACCCGATCATCGGCGTCGTGGCCGTAGACACTGGTGGAACACTGGAAGTTGCTGATACAACGGTTACAATGGATGTCACGGCTGGGATCTCGCTCTATGGATTTGCCGACTGGAGTAAAAGAGGAATGATGGTTGCTGCCGGACAAAAGGGCTTGGTTCGTGAAGAATTTTTTGTTGCATTGTATAATTCCGGGTCGGAATGATCGGGTTCGTTTCTGGTTAGCTCGCTTAACTGTTGCTTAAGAATAGCACCAGAGAGTCGTTGAAGTCCATTTGGTCTTGAAATTCTCTTTGTCACCGATCAGCAGGGATTTTCTGTCGGTAGTCCCCGGCTTGTCGTAAGGCAGGGTATGCAGGTTGTCGTTAGCTCCACCTTTCGTTACCGATTTCCCAAATCCGGTCCGGACGTTGTGAAATCCAATTTTTTTGGGGTCAATGAAACTGACATTTTTTTGGGGCATCGAAATGCCAACATGTGGATCTTTTTCAAAAATCATTCAACATATAGAGAAAAAAAGAAAAAGCATGAAACAAAACCAAAAAAAGCACAGGAGGTTAAATCAATTGTTATTCTCTCTGTAAAACATTTCAGTGTAACAACTTTGGGGTATAGAGAAGAATTTTTTTAGTTCAAATAATTCAAAAACATGCACTATATTCTAATAAAGTAAAGAAAAGCGCGTCGTTTGGCACAAAAAAATTAATTTAAGGATGTTTTGAAGTATTTTATTTATATTTTTGGAAACGCCGGTATTAACATGGCGTTTATGGGGAAAAAAGTGGTGTACCTAATCATGTGAACGATACTTTAGCGCCCGGGGTGTAACTTCTACAATTTTTTCATGTTCAGATAACTTTTAGAGCACTTTCTCTTCTGATAGAGGAAAAAAGAAAAAAAATTTGTGCTTATCAGTAAAAAGATATTCAAACTTTCCTAAGACCCGTAGCGCCATAAGAATGCACTAAATAAACCGGGGTGTACCTAATCGTTTGGTGGGTACTGTATTTTTTCAAAAATAATTTACGGGTTTATACTTATCAGTATTATTTCTGAATTTAATCGATTAAAATAATTCAAAGTGCTGATGGGTTGCCTAAGTGCTGTTTGCATAGCAACGAGACTACCCATCCTATAGCCCTAGGTATGAAAAACAAGTCAACGAAACACTTTGGCAACTGGTTGGCTATGCTTTGGATTTTTAAACTAAAATTTGGCAAGGTTCCCTCAGTCTCAGCAACAATATTTCAAAAATCGGATCTCAGACATTCCGGGAAATCATTTTTTAAATGTGATCGGCAACAAAATCATTACAAATGATTGCGGGGATTGCGATTTTTTTATTGGGATTGCAATAAATAAAGTTGTAATCACGGCAAGCCTGTTGGCGTCAACCATTGGTTCGTCCACACCGTTCGTTTTTGTGTCCAATAATTACCAAAATTTAGAGATTTATGAGCAAGAACTGATTCCAGTCCATGATTTAACAAAATAACAGAACCAAGCTATACTTATTTTAAAATTTCAAATGAAGAGCTAAATTTTTGTGGATGGTTTAAATTCAAATTGTTTCAGTTTGACGTGTGGAATTATTTCCTTAACTGAGACCGTTTTTGTCGCTGCAAACCGGCGTGAAATTTGAAAAAATTATCTTCCAAAAACTAAAAAGGTAAAAATCTTTTCAAATTATCATGTATTTAACCTGGTTTAGTATTAGAAATGGCATTTGGGATATGGGTAACCTCTTAAAAATGTCACCTGGAAAATCTTTTGCAACTAAAATCAGACCGAGTGAGAAATTATTTGACTTTCTCACTCTTCTTTGACCTACCTCGTCCTTGAAGTAAAAACAGAAAACAAACAAAAAGCTCATCCCCCACGTAAGCCTACCCTAATGTTGTTTTACTTTGGGTTGTGTTAGTGTGGTTTTCTGAAATATATGCTCATTGACAAAACAGGAGGAGAGTGGAACCGATGACGTTATGGTTGGGCAGTCAGCAAAATTGCCCAACAGACAACTATCAACTAACTTAGACGTTTTAAAATTGTATTCTCTTAAATGGAACTTGGCAGTTCGTTATGATAAATAAGTATCCGAAAACTATTTTGAACTTGTCGATAAGATAGTACATATTGGGAATTGGACTTCAACGCTATCTACTAGTAAAGAACAAATATGGAAAAATGTGCAGTATTAAGTGTAAAAACTAAAAAATTTCTTTTTTGTTGAATACTAAACGTGATAACTATGTTCCTGTCCCTGCTGTAAATCTAAATTTGCAAACCAGTTGATTGGAACGCTGTGAAATTTACCGGTTGGTTTTGTGTCTCCCTTGTATCTCATTGCAGCTGCTAAGAGTTTTAGAATTTCTAATCACACGGTTTGTGTTTTAAGTAACGCAATGCCACAGGATCTTGGTAGATTAATATTTCTTCATCCTATTAAATTAAAACTATGTGTTTTGAATAACGGTAATCGGTTGCATCGTAGTAAAGTTTACGCATGTTTGAAAAATACGGAAGTGAGTTACTGCTCAAATCGACGAAACTACAAAGGAAATTATTTGTTTAATGTTTGATGCTAGGAAAGATCAGACTTCCAATAAAAATATTCTGTCCAATCGTGGAGGCGTCAAAGTAAGAAAAACCGTTACACAAGGACACTACGTTATTGTGGAAGAACCCATGAGTATTGTCACGTGGTCAATGACCACGTTATGTGATCCGGTATGCAATGCTACCGGACGTGTGACGTCAGTGTTTTCCCCCCATATATAGTCCCCCATGGTCGTGTATCAGGAGGCAGTCTTAGTCTTGTGAACCGTCAATACAACATACTGTTACATGGTGGAGATGCAGAACCTCCGGTAAGTCTCTTTTGTGGTTGTGTTTCTCTTCGATTCTGTGCTGCGGAGGCGGTGGCTGTCAGGGACCCCTGAGAGTCGACGACCCAACTGGTTTTAGCACCTTAAATTGTTGGGGTACGGGGTCACGGCTCCGACCGTAGGGCAATCGGGGGAAGCATAACGAAGGAGAGACGCCGGGGGGAAAACGGTGAAAAGGGCTAAGGCGGGGCAGACGGGTACATTGAGGGAACGTGGATAGCGGAAACCGTGAGCCGAAGTGGTCGGCAAGAATCGGGCAGTGAACCGTGAGCCGAAGAGTTCGGCAAGAAGCGGAGAAGTGATCGTGAGCCGAAGTGTTCGGCAAGAATCGGGGCAGTGAACCGTGAGCCGAAGAGTTCGGCAAGAAGCGGAGAAGTGACCGTGAGCCGAAGTGTTCGGCAAGAATCGGGGAAGTGAACCGTGAGCCGAAGTTTTCGACAATAATCGGAGAAGTGAACCGTGAGCCAAAGTTGTTGGCAAGAAGCGGAGAAGTGAACCGGGAGCCGAAGAGTTCGGCAAGAAACAGGCGGTGCGAGGATTGCGGGAAGTAGATGATAGGAGAGGAGGACGTAAGGAGCGGGGAGAGAATCCGAGACGCTCGGGGACGGTTTGTGGCACGGGGTAGTTGGGGGATACCCGAGATCGGGAGTGCATCCCAGGGGCGGGCGAGGACGCGCAGTCGACCGTTGAGGGAGAGCGGAACGGAAGAGCGAGGAGAAATAGAGGACGGGGCTAACGAACCCCAACAGGAGCAGCGACCGGCATCCGTTCGGCAGGAGTATCATCTCACATTCAGTGAGGAGGAAACTGAGCGGTGGGAGGACGCCGAAGAGGAAGAAGGATCGGGAGAACACGGAGAAGAGCAGCCAGAGTGGGATTTCACGGATTTGAGAAGAAGATCATCGAATATCAGTAGCTACATCCGGGGATTCAGAGCAGCTCAACAGCAAGTGGGCGCAAGGCACGTGATGGCCGCACAGATAAAATTCCAATCCCCACCCACCTTCGGGGGGAAGGACGGGGAAGACGTCGTGCAGTGGATGCATCGATACGAAAGAATCGGGAGATATAATCGATGGGGAGATGAAGAACTTCGCGACCACGTGGAGCTGTCGCTGTCCGGGGCAGCGCAGAAGGGGTACTCATACAAAGAGGCCGCGGGACAACTAGCAGCCGAATGGGAGGATGTTGCAGGACCGCCAATTGTACCCGGAGTAAAAACACAGCTGTTGGAGCAATTCAAGCCAGTCAATCAGAATCGATTCAATGAAGCGAAACTGAGAGAACGCAAACAAGGAATCGAGGAATCCACGATCGAGTATTTTTACGACATCCTGGATTTATGCCGCAGAGTAGACCCGAATATGTCCGAAGCTACGAGATTGGCGCACCTATGGAGAGGACTCAAGCCAAGTTTACTAGAGAAACTCTGGAGTTTGAAACCCAACTCATGTGACGAATTCCTTCAAGAAATTAAGCGGTATCAGGAAATGACTTTCCGAGCAAGACACGAGGAATAAGCGATGGGCGTGGTCGGAAAACAAACACCAACGGCGGGAAGTGAGAGAATGGATTGAATAGAAAAATTGCTAGAGGGACTGATGGGAGCCGTTGCATTAAGGAACGCATCAGGGGCAGCCGCACAGCAAGGAGAAAGAGCGGAGAGTCAACAGTATCGGTCGGATAACCGATCGATACTGAAATGGACTTCGGATGGGGAACCTATCTGCAGCAGATGTAAGACGGAGGGACACATCGGGAGAGAGTGTCCAACAAGAACAAACGGTCAGGGAGGCCTGAGGGGTCGGACACCGGACGGACAGGTCGTATGCTACGGGTGTGAAGGGATAGGACACATACGTCGTGACTGCCCGAGCTCCCAGCGAGAAGGAGGGGCACCACAACAGCAACGGCAGGTGCGATTCGCTGGAGAGGGTAGGCAAGTAATTGGTCTAGTAGGGACACAGCATGTAGACCCGGAGGTGCTAGCATGGCCAATTCTGAAAATCGACATCCAGAGGATGGTAGTACTGGATGTGTGGTGCTGGGGAAAACGGGCGGCTGCCGTGATAGATACAGGGGCGGGAGTGTCCGTGTGTTCGCCCAAATTAGTAAGAGAACTAGGGATAACAGTGACACCATGGTGCGCAAATCGTCTAGTATCAGTTGACGGCAAGGAGATTCAACCGGGAGGAGCCGCAATGCTGTCAGTATCAGATGGGAGGATGACCGTCAAGGGGGAGGCTTTGGTTCTGGACGGCGACATCGAATTACTTCTGGGGAAAGACATGTTGGAAAAACTTGGAACGCGGATGAAGATTGGGGCGCTACCGGAGATCTTCATTGGAGACACTGCCATGGGAGCACCGGTGGAAGAGATGACGGAGGAAGCACCGAAACTAGTAGTCCAGAATGGATGCGAGGTCCCACCCCGATCGAGGAAAGTGGTCGCAACTCAACACTAGATTTGAATGGGTTTGGCGAAGGTGCACTGATGGAACCATCCCAAGCATTGCAGACGACGAAAAGGGTGTCGACGGGTAAGGTCCTAGTTAGCGGCGTGGGAACAATCGGACAGATGGCGATAACCCACTTATCGGACCACAAACAATGGATCGAAGAGGGGACGTTGTTAGGAATAATCGAGCCAGTGACCGAAATCAAGGAGGGAGACATGCCAGTAGCCGTCGCGACAGCAGAGGCAGAGAAGAAAGCGCGTCGGGAGCACAAATTTGACAGCAGGATTGGAGAAGGATT
Organism: Daphnia magna; assembly: GCF_020631705.1. Taxonomy (NCBI): domain Eukaryota; kingdom Metazoa; phylum Arthropoda; class Branchiopoda; order Diplostraca; family Daphniidae; genus Daphnia; species Daphnia magna. Next base: position 8,884,750 of record NC_059182.1, read on the forward strand.
AATGCCGACAGACAGAGAAAAGATCCGAGAAGTGTTAGTGGAATATGGCGACTATTTTTCGTGGCCCGGAGACCAACTAGGACTGAGTACGGCAGCAGGGCAGACAATAGAGGCCGCCAAAAAAAAAAGGATGATGTTTTTGTTTTTTGTGGGGGGGTTTCATGTGGCCTATATCATGTACCAATGTTCCCGGTTTTCTTTCGGTATCTTTTTTTGTAATGTTTGTTTTTTTAGTAATGCATTCGGGGACGAATGCAGCTAGAGGGGGGGATGTCACGTGGTCAATGACCACGTTATGTGATCCGGTATGCAATGCTACCGGACGTGTGACGTCAGTGTTTTCCCCCCATATATAGTCCCCCGTGGTCGTGTATCAGGAGGCAGTCTTAGTCTTGTGAACCGTCAATACAACATACTGTTACAGTATATTTCGAAATCATTTCGTTCTAGCTACTGGAAAAGTTTTGTACATAGCCAAAGAGATAATCAAATTTGAAACCGAAAAAGAATCAGAACACTAAATTTGTGTCATCGGTGCGGACGGAACAGCGATGTACACGGGTTGCAACAGTGGCGTGATTGTATGTTGTAGAGAAAGAAGAGATCGACATGAGAGAGAGGAAAGAGAGAGAGGAGAGGGAGAGAGAGCCTGGAGAGAACAGGAAGAGAGAGTTCTGCAGGAAAGAGAGGGAGAGGAGCGTGGACGCCGCCGGGAAAGAGAGAAAAGTGACAAGAGAACATGAAGCAGATTCCGCAGCCGTTCAAGGGGACGTTCACCACGGGATAGACCTCCGTGCGCAGACGCAGCTCCAGGCATGGCCCCAATCGTTCCAGCTCTGGCCAACACAAGTTTCACCCTGGACCGCGAGAAGGGCAGGGATTTCAGATCCTGGATGACAGCAAAACTGAAGTCGGCGGAGGGTAAGCAGTTAAGAGAGAAGTATGTGCCAAGCTTCAGATCGGATTCTTTCGAGCTGGTTTGCCCGCAGCTGGACAGCTCTATGGCAAGAAGACTGAAGGACTTGAAAAGTGTAGAAGCAAGAAGAGCGGAGACCATCGAGAATGGTTTATTGGTCGAGCAATACGAGATTTTGGACATTGCTCGGCCGTTGCTTTTCGTATGAGAAAATTTGTCGAAAGATCCGGCCTTAAAAGATTCTCCTTTATCCGAAGCCACCGGGACGGCCTTGCAGCTCTGGGGCAACTCATTCTTCAATTTAACGGCGAGGTAACGGGAAAACATTTTAAAGACTACGGACCCCAAGTTTGTATCTTTATTGAACGAGTCACATCAATTCTGCAAGAAAGAGACTGGGTCTCTCTTCGGAAAAAGTTTTTTGAGAAGGATGGTGCGTGATGCCGACGACGACCGGAAGCTGAGGAACATGAGAAGAACCGGCGGCCCACCTAAGAAGTCCTTCCCGCGTTCCAATAGCAGCTTCCCAAGGAGTGGAAAGGATCACGGGCGCTACGGTTCGTGTTTCCACCCCTACAGAAGTTCGACCGAGTTCAGCAAGGGCGGCGGATTCAATCAGCAGGCCAGGGGAAGAAGGTATGTGGATTTTTCTAGCCCTTTAAGTAAGAATTCTGCCAGTGACAAATATTGTCTGGGCAGTAGAGTTAAGCGTTTTTCCGGATTTTGGCGGACATTAACTCAGGATCGGTGGGTCTTGGAGGTGGTTTCGTTAGGAGTGCGTATCCCATTTATAGAGAGGCAAACGGTGGCGTTTTGTTTTGACAACGTGCATATGAGTGAGAAAATGATCATAATCTGTGACGAAGAGATTAAAGCATTAATCGAGAAATAAGCGATCAAGGAGGTGGCTGGCCCGGATCAGCGATTTGTGAACGGGTTATTTGTAATACCCAAGAGTTCGGGTGGTTATCGGCCGATTATTAATTTAAAGTTGTTGAATCGGGCTGTGGAACAAAAACATTTCAAGATGAAAGGTATTGGGGTTTTGAAGGAACTAATAAGAGAGGGCGATCACTTTTGCAAAATCGACTTCAAGGACGCGTATTTGACTATCCCACCCCACCCAGACGACCAGGAGTTTCTTCAGTTCAGGTGGAGGGGAAAGGGTTATCAATTTTTGTCTTCATGCTTTGGCCTTGCGTCGGCTCAATGGGCGTTCACCAAAATACTGAAGCCAGTAGTCGCCTTTTTGCGTAAACAGGGGATTAGGCTTATAATATATCTGGATAACATCCTTATTTTGAACCAATCCAAGAAAGGGGTAGAAAAAGATTTTGCTGCAACAGTGCTGATTTTGGAAACTTGTGGGTTCTTAATAAATGCAGAAAAATTGATAGGAGAAGGTGCGAGAAATACCGAATATCTGGGCCTACTAATTCAGAGAAACTTTCCTTGTCGCTTCTTCCGAAGAAAATAAAGAAATTGTACTGCTTTGCGAGAATGCGGAATCGGTATCTTTACGGGATATTGCAAAAATCATGTAAAGGGCAAGAGGAAGATTGGGAAGGAATGTTCCAGCACAGCTGATCGTGATCCTAGTTGCTAAACAATAATAGCCAAGGGAATGTTTACCATAACGATTCAATAACTTCAACAAACTACTATAATAACACACTCGCAACCCTCTGTGAGAATAGTTTTCCTGAGTTAGTTTTTTTTTTAAAGTTTGCGCAACAGTAAGCAAAATGTATACTTTAAACTTTTTCAGAACAGCTGAGTTGATAAAGCAGCTGATTCGCAATAGAAAGTAAGAGAGAACTAGGGTTCAATCCCAAGGGTAGGCATTTCTTTTTTGTGTTTTTTCTTTGGCTGTCTAATGAAGGATATCCAATGGATGATCCTAAAGTACGTTTAAAAAACTGGGCGTTAGGACGTCGTGGTGACCTTCATTAGACGTTGGATGGGATATCCCTACTACCTGTTTTAGCAGATTTTCCATTTACGTCTGAAAAACCGATTTTAAACGCATTTTTGTTTTAAAAATGAAAATGATAACCGTTTGTAAAACGGTCGTTGATATCGGCATATTCGAAAAAACAGGGAGTGAAATAAAACCCTTAGAAAACTCGTGTGTTACTCGTTTGCGATATCCTTCCCCCCTTTTTTGTTGAAGAACATTAAACTGTAGTTGGACGAGTAAAGGGTTGGGCGAGAAAAGTACGACCAGGACATTTTTAAAGTTTCAACGGAATCACTAATTTATCAAAAATTAAATTTGTAATGATAAGTAAAAGTGGCTGAATTGTTAAAGCGTCTGAATGTTAATGGTAGTATAAAGCAGTACATCGTTGAAACCTGACAAACCTTTTTTTTTTATTTCGTTTTAGTCAATTCTCTTATAAGCAAGAAAAAGATTGTTACCAATCTGTTTGAAATACTAGTATTAAACGCTTTTCTAGAGTGAAACAAGCCGTATAATACCAGTATGACTAACCGGTTTGAAACGCAATACTGGTTCAATATACTCGTTTGAAACCAGTTTCTATGCGGAAAACAGGTAGTAGGGATCCCGCTTGGTCCAAAAGGAGTTACCTGGGATATCTCTTTGACGGCAGAATGCTAGTAGGGTTGAATCAACTATATACAGAACTAATCGAAAATTTTACCAGCGACCAGAAATACTTTTATGAAATGTGCATAACAGATCGTCGAGGTTCAGCCCCAAATGGTTTAAGGAGTATACGGCAAACTCATTCGTAAAGGTTGCAAAACCCCATTACTGTTTAGCACTGACTTTTCCCAATCTGTTGATTGTAGGGGAGAACGGGGTCAACTTGGACACGGGTCATATTGGACAAAGACCCTAAATGCTACATGTTATGGAAAAAAAATTTTTTTTTTAATTTTTGTATAGACTGCAATCTTTAACGTTCTAGAAAAAATATTGATTAAAATCGAATCATTATTGTTCTTGTTATCGCAGAATTAAAAAAATTGCCCTGTTTGATGTAATATTCTTCCCTATTACTGTAAGCATTTTTAAAGTGAAAAACCCTATAAATGAATAAAATAATGATATGTGAAATAGCCAATTCATTTCTTTAATGATTGATAAAAAACTTAAATTTTAATGCCTTTCCAGTGTTAAGTTATTAACGAAATACTAAATAGCATCGGGTTGGGTCATTTTGGACACACAGTTTTGGGGTCATATCGGACAACTTCGATATTGGAGTGGGAGGTGCTTGTGGAGAAGCCATATACGTAAAAATAAGATATCGATTACAAATCGATACTCGATTCTCTGTTAAGCCCTCCCATTTTACTCTACCTGCCTACAAATTGTCCATTTCAGCCCCCTATTTGGTAAAAATGACATAACTCTCTATTTTTCATTTCTATTGCAAATATTTCAATATGAATGACTAAAATATTGAATAAGCAGTCTACCCATATTTTTTTAAAATTTATTTTATGTCTCCTTATGAGGAAAACTGGCAGTGTCCAATCTCACACCGTCCCTGTCCAGTTTCGCCCCGCCGTTTAAATAAAAACTAAAAAAAAAACGACTTCATTAAAATCCTTATAACTCGTTTATTTTAAGACTTAAAAAATACAAAAAAAATTTTGGAGTTACCCAAGAAGGTGCTGCACCATTAACTAAAAATAAATATTAGAAAAAGAACATAGAAATCTAAATAAAGAGGAAAGAAATTTTTTGTCCAGTTTGACCCCGTTCTCCCCTACTAGTCCACTCTGTTAACGTGCTGCCTAGCATGGTACTTTTCTCTCTCTTGTGTTTGAATCTCTGAAAAAGAACAAATAAATAAGAGGTATGTTCCTTATCTCAATGGTCTCTGAAATACCATATTTGGTCATACAATCATCTAAATGTGTGTATGTCAGCTAAGATTAACTTTAACAGGTTATGGTCCCAGCTGACACTTTTCACAAGATAATAATTTTTTTTACCTATGCTTTAAATAGATTGCACAAACAAGATGGCAAACAAAGCTTTCAGAGACATTCAGCTCATGGTGAAGTTTGATGGAAGCAACTACCCATCTGGGAAGTACGGCATTTTGATGGTACTGAAGAAGCAAATGCTACTTTCAGTGGTCGACGAAAGTGAAACCAAACCAGAGTAGGTAATAAATTGCTACAGTCAAATCGAAGAAACTCGATGGGGTTTGTGCACATGGTGACTCGGTGTATTTTATTCCTCTAGTTTGTTAACTTTTAATTAACAGAACAGGTAACGTATTGCAAATGTAGACTTGTATCTGCCATAGCACAGGTGACGACATTGCAAATATGAAATTGTTTTCCACCTCAAGTAGAAGATGTGATGGTAATGCAAGTGAAATCTTCATAAATTACATTGATTCCGTCTGTAAAATTTCACTTTGTGCAAAAACAACAAGAAAATTGGGTAATCATTGTAAAGTTTGTGTGCGGGAAAGACCAACTGGATGACATGCAAACAAAACCATTGCCGGCTCTTCGTTTCCAGTGGCTGAGGAAGAAATTGGAAGTTATGGAGTCATCACTAGATAATTTCGTTTGAGGGGACGTATTAGAAGTATACGACAAACTCATTCGTATGGGTTGCCAAACTCCATTTCTGTTTAGCCTTGACTCTTCCCAACCTGTTAATTATGCTAGTCCACTCTTTCAACGTGCTTCCTAGCACGATACTATTCTCTCTCTTCTTCTTAAATCTCCTGGAAGAGAACAACTTATTAATGAAAAACTCAAATGTAATTGCTGTAGGGAGATAAGAGATACAAGGGAAAAATCGGAATGGTCCAAAATGGGTCCGATCTCCCCTACCCATTTTCTGCCCCTACCCGTCGTATCCAACAAAGCCTCTGTCCATCAACCTCCTCTCTGACCGTCTATCCACTCTCTTTTCGCTAAAACGCCCGATGGCGCTAGTGGCCCATTGACCTTTTTGTTCCCTCTGCCCGTCGTTTCCAACAAAGCCTCAGTCCATCAACCTCCTATCTGACCGTCTATCCACTCTCTTTTCGCCAAAACGCCCGCTGGCACTACTGGCCCATTGACCTTTTTGTTCCCTCTGCCCGTCTTCCACCTCACACTCTTTGCCCGTCGACCCACTTACTTACCGCCAAAATGTCCATAATCGTTGGCAGTCGACCCACTTGTTTCCTCCGCCCGTCGACTCACATGTTGTCATCCACCCATCTCAATAAATGCCCGTGGACTGAAAAGTTGCAAATATCCACGATTCCATCCAACCTCTATGCCTCTAGTATTCAGCAGTCCCATCCCGCCAATACTCAACAGACAGTGGCAGATTGAAGCTAATCAGAGCATGCTCTCAGCCATTAAGCTCCTCCTTTTTTCCTTGTTCGATTTTTTACACAGTACTGCTCTGAAATAGTACTGAAAAAGCGAGGGTTTTGGGACGGGGCGTATGGGTGATAAGCCCCCCCCCCTGTTGGGACTGCCATCTAGCGACAAATGAGTTTCTGTGTGGAGGAAGACAACAGAGCCGCAAGAGCCGCTCCCACCGGGCGGAAAATCACTCTTTCGCCCCGAACGCCACGACCCAAAACCATCGATTTTTTCAATAGTAAACCTCGTAATAGGGTACCCCTTTTCTGAGAGGAAAGATAGCCACAGTGGAGGAACCAGGGGTCTATGATCATGGCTCTATAGAGCAGTAAAACATCCAGTGTTGCGAGATACCGCAAATGCGAAAAAATTCATTTGTGTCGAAGTTGGTCTGCTGTGCCTGCAGCGTCTTAGGAAGAAACCAACTTCTTCGCGTTAAAAATAAGTTTTCAAAAATATAATTTAGATTTCCCCGCTTTTTTCCTAGCTGTGGGTACCCTATTTATTTCTTCATTTCCAATTTTTTTTCTAGCCCCAATTCTATCTAGTTTATTTTTATTTATTTATTGTTTGTAAGTGGCTCGTCTCTGTTGGCAGAAGAATTTCGTTTGCTGCAATAAATTCGTCTGCTACAAGAAATGAGCAAAAAAGCCACTCACAAATAATAATTTAAAAAATAAAATAGATAGAATTGGAGGTAAAAAAAATTGAGAAATGAAGAAATGAATAGGGTGTCCACTGTTAGGAAGAAATGGGGGGGGGGGTCTAGATAATAGTTACGAAAACTTATTGTTTAACGTGAAGAAGTTGGTTTCGCCGTAAGACCCTGGCTTTATCGGTGCGGTGATATCGGTGATCGGTTCCATTCTCAGATTATCAATGAATTGTGATCTAAATTGGCAGTTACCCTGCGGCCAACAAGAACAAAGTGTGACCCTAGTCACGTGATTCTTTAGCCCTATGGCTGAAGCGGTGTTATCGGTGCAGCACCGATTATAGCACCATTCCGCACCGAACTTCCCCGATTTATTTTAAATAGGTGAAGGTTAGCGGTGTCCCCGATTACCTGAACCCCAAAAATCGCACTGACCTACCCGATAAATGGCCGATCGGTTGCGACCCGGGTAGGTAGTTTTCAAGCGGTTCGGTTCGGTTCAAAATACCCGGTGAAACTGAAAGACCCCGTGCCATCTTGAAAAAATGGCGGATACGGGGCGCCAAATTACAAAACGATGACAAATACGATGAATTAACCGAACTTTAAGCTTAAATAAAATTTCTAGGTAAAAATCGGGGCAAACGTCAGATAATCGTGTCTGAAAGCAGTGTAATCGTGGTAATAAACTGGGTTTTGGAACCAATTAGCTTCTTCCCGGGAAATAAGGCCCGCCCCCCCCCCGGCCCCCCAAAAAAACCGATAGAACCACACCGAAAACCGAAATGACCTAACCAATCAGCCAAAAAGCTACCTGATAGATAGCACCGCTCAGCCATAAAGGGCCGAGCGCTTCCTACAGACCAACTTCGTAGCGCTCGGCCCCGCGCCAACGGGGTAGCTTTTTAGTCGATCCGGTGCTGGGATAATCTTAATCGGGGGAAGGGATTTCGGTGATCGGTGTGGTGATATCGGTTATCGTTGCCTTCCCCGATTAATAATGAATAGTGATCTAAATTGGCAGTTGCCCTGTGGCCAACAAGAACAAGATGTGACCTAGTCACGTAAATCTCGTTGGCCTATCAGAACGCAAGGTCACTGGTAAGACTAACCCCTTATGGCGGAAGCTGTGCTATTGGTGCAGCCTTGTACACCATGGTTGGGTTGGTTCATGCTGAGAGGAATCCCTATACCGCGTTTCGTTGGTCTGTATGTCTAAAATTTCGACGGTTTTGGGACGGGGCACAGTGGTGGAAACTAGAATCAGAGTCATCTATCGAGAGAAACTGAGTTATTCAACGGCCATTGTCAGTGTTTCTATTTGAGCTCAATTTTTCTTGTATCATCTGCTCTGTTCGTTTCCTTTATCACTTTTGTGATTGGCTGTTGAAGTTTTCAAACGTGTTTCCTGATTGGTGCACTTATCACATACCCGCTGGAGGCTTTGACTGCTATTTCCGAAATTAGACACAACGACAGACGATTCCCCCCATGTCGTGAACCAACCAGGGTTCTATGACTCTGCTACAACTTCGACACAGATGAGTTTTTTCACATTTGCAAGAACACGCAACGCTGGATGTTTTACTGCTCTATCATGGTATAGGACAACTTGATCTCGGTCGCCGGGGCGAACCCTACCGTCTTTCATGGGTACACAGAAAGGTGGTAGGGTTCGCTCCGACGACACTAGGGGAATTATTTACATCGTGAAGCTGCGCATCTTCCTTCCTCTACACAAAACCCCCGGGCCTTTATTTTTTTGTTTTGTGTTTGTTATTATTTATGTTTATTGTTTATTTTTCTTTCTGTTTCCTTTCCGTAATACAATGCCTTTTAACTTTACAATTTTGTTTTCATTTATTAGCATATTACTTAATTAAGCAATAGATGTTTTTCACTCCTTTATCGGGTGAGTAGGGTTGAGACCGAAGTGGCTGTTGCGCTTTGGTACAACATCGCTAGGGTGTCAACCCTGACGCACGGCAACGTCCTTGAAGCGTCGTATGCCCAATCACCAAGTCTTTTTTTTTTCATTTTTTTCACAATTTTTCACAATATACACTATTTACTCACAAAAAACACGTTTTTAACTAATCAAGCCCTGAGTCTCTTTCGAATTTCGAGGTAATTTAATTGAGATAGCAGACGGCAGTATGCTTTCCATGAAAAAAGACAAGACTTGGGGATTGGGCATACGACGCGTCAAGGACGTTGCCGTGCGTCAGGGTTGACACCCTAGTGGTGTTGTACCAAAGCGCAACAGCCGCTTTGGTCCCAACTTTACCCACCCGATAAAGGAGTGAAAAACATCTATAGGGAAAACGAGGATTTATTGCACCTAGGGATCGGCCTCGACCCTAATCGGGGCGCATTTTTCCAATCGGGTTTCGAAATTCGGGGCTCAGGGTGGGGCGTTCAGGGCTCGGGGTAAAAATTTTTGAACCCAGATCTCAATTGGGGTTGTATCGGAGTGCCTAATCGGGGATGAAACCCCGATTGCAATCAATCGATCGACGTAAAAACATAATCGATCAAGTTTAAATTGATCTTTATGATGAAAATCGGGGAGTTCGCCCCGGTTGCCCCGATAAAAACCCGACCCAAATTCGTAGTTTGAATTCAGGCGCAATTTTTGCAAATGGCGTCGGGGCAAGCGGGTTAACCTAGATTTTTGCCCCGCCGCGCCCTGGCTGATGAAATGGCAACCCGATTCAGCCCCGATTGCCTTTTCCCGGGCCGGGGTGGGGTGGTTAACCCGATTATGGCTAATCAGGGCCGATCCCTAATTGCACCTAGGGCTCGGCCCCGATTTCAAATTAATCGGGGACACCGAAAACCCTCACCGAAAAATGAGGTTCGGGGACGGTGCGGAGCGGTGATTTTTTTCCGGTGCGGTGCGGTGCAAGCACCGGTAAGCACCGAAAGCACCGAATAGAAATTTGCCTGAGGGGGTGCGAAAAACAATAAATGACGCTATGGTTGACTTAACACCGGAGCTGTCTCCTGATAGGTCATCTATAATAAAATTGCTCCTCATAGGTCAATCAGGACCACGTGACTAGTGTGACATTTGTGTTTGTTGTCAGTCAATGATGAGTGGTGTGTTTAAGTTGTTTAGTTTATTGTTACTTATAGTTTGAATCAAATTGGATTCGTGTTTGTTGTTTTTTAAGTGTTTTTTTATCAACCATTTAGTGAATTTCAACAGAAATGCCACCAAAGAATTCACAAGGGCAGAAAAGATCTGTGTCGGCTTTGTCGAATGTTTCAAACGTTAGCTCACCAAGTACAATCAGCATTGAACTCTACGATAGTGTTGAAGAAGGAGCTGAAATGCAATCAACAAATGAAGCATGCATTCTTACAGGTAAGTTTATACCAATTAATGAACAGAAATAAAGTTATTTAACACAAGCTTGTCAATACGCACCAATCCGCCAAGACCGCCTGGGGTAGTCAAGGTCAAAAAGGGGAGACAGGGTAAAAGGATGAGTGAAAATGACCGCCGAAGCCAATATTTTACATCAAAATAGGGAGATTTCAAACAATTAAATCGGCACTATGGAGAAGTTAACCCTAGCGAAAAAAATTGAGCATATACTATCATATGTCCTCTTTTTTTTCGTGCAAAAATTACAAATAAATCTCAGAAGCGAATCTGTTCAGGTCTACTTTTGTAAGACACACTCTGAACATTTAAAAATTAAATAACGTAATTAAATTTAAAAATTTTGAAACAAAAAAATACCATTAAAAAGAGCGTCAAAAACTGAATAAGACGTACTTATTCAAAAATCAATAGAGAAATAGAAACTAGTCTTAAATAAATAAAAATGAAAACGCGGAAAAAATCCTAAGTTACGGCAAAATGAAAAAATCTGATTTTCATTTTGCTGTAACTTTTTCCCTAATTGCGCAAAAAAAAATCCTTTGGCCAATAAATTTTAAACATATTTATTGATTCACTTACCAAATTTCAACGAAATCCGAGTTTTGGTCACGCATCGGATTTGTCAAATCCGTGTGGATTGACCCATGGCCGAGTTGGACGATAGCCTAGACCAAGTTCCTTTTAAGTTTTCTGCTTATTCATTAGACCAAACTGCTGATCAAAAGAAAAGTTACGCCTCAAAGCTTCAACGCAATGGCGTGAATGACTGTCAATTAGTCTGTTTCATTCCCGCACTTTTTTTGATTTTCATATGGGCATTTTTTTATTGAGGTTACTTATAGGTTGAATAACTACCCTATTTTTTTTTCTAAAAAAAAAAAAAAAATCTAGACCCCCCGCCAACTCATAAAGTGTCAAAATGGGTGTTTTTGGACGGTTTTTCGGCACGCTTGGACTGCGTGTTAGTTTTAAAAATCGGGCCTTAACATATTATTATTTAACTAGTGAAACTACATATTTTTACCAATTTTGAAGAAAATCTAATGAAATTTAGACCCCCCGCGATAAGTTTTGATTAAATAAATTAGTAGTATTGATGAGATAAATTTATTTTTCCCTGAGTTAATTTTTGACAAAAAGACTATTCAGTTCATGAATATTCAAATAACACAGCTCGATAATCAATAACATAAAAAACAGAATAAATTCATAAGCGATCAAGATCAGACTTCTTCAGGGACGCCATTGATACTCTATGATTTTCAACAACTTGAAATAAAAAAGCCTGCTGTTCCTCGGATTGGCAAATGTCTTTAAAATCAGAAATCAATTTTATTCCGCGTTCTGCGCAGTCATTTACGACTTCTAACTGTCGAACGAAATCCCTAATTTCACGATAATCAGTCATCCGCTCCCAATACTTTAATGGAAGCTGCAACCAATCTGTTTGACTAGCATGAAGTCTCATAACGTGAAAAAGTAGCCATAAGTTCGGGCCTATGAGTGAATGTAAAAGAGGCATGTCGTCAATGGATTTAATCGGAAATTTTGGTTTTCCCACAATGAACTCCTTTGGTCTGGGTGTTTCCCACAACTTTCGAGCTAGTATTGACCGAGTAAACTCCGATAAATGCTCGTTGAAAATTGCAAACACAACTAAGGCTTCTGTAAAATACCATTGATGGCGGAGACAAGATTCAATCGCTGCATTTGCTATTACTTCGTCATCGTCTCTGAACCATATCATTGACCCCAGGAACAACAAATCGTCCGTTGGGGCAATAAGGGCCAATCTAGATCGAAGGAAAGATTTAGCATAAAAAAGTGCGATGAAATTTTCCATCCGGGTTATTTGATCTAGCTCTTTGTCTGTAAGTTCAAGACGAGTTGACAGCAAACACATTTTTAGGAAATAAATGGCCTTACTCATAAACCGGGCATGATGGAGCGCTCCCGGTTTCCTTAATTTAATCGTCACGTCACCGCCAAGAAAAAGAATCGTTAACTCTAGCAGTTCTTTATAATCGGCCCTAGGAAACACACTAGTCGAATAACAATCCTTCGCCCATTTAAGAACTTCTGTTGCAGTTGATGCTATCATTGATGTAATTGGTTTCCCGTTGTCATCCATGGTCCCAGGCCATTGAAATAGAGTTACGTCGTTAAGATCGTGATCGATATTCTCCCAGTCACTCTGAAACCGCTTAAAAAGCAACTCCTCTGGGCCAACTGTGTTACCGGAGACGGCTTTCCAAATATTTTTTATGTGAACCTCGTACATGTGATGACGACAGGCCAGCCAAAGAAGAGGGCGATTCAGATCCTTTTCAATTAAACTGGCGCAACCATTTCGAATGCCAGTATTACTAGAAGTGGTATCTAAAACTAAAGCGGCGACGTCTTGTTTTAGTTGCCAATCATCTAGCATTTCAATTACTGCGTTCTTTTGCAAAATACCGGTTGAATCTGCAACGGATGGAATGCCAATGATTTTCGGTCTATGAAAAAAAATGAAAAAATTAAGATTAAGATAAAAAAAGAAAAGATTACAAAAAGATGCACATATATATCAATAAGCAGATGTAAAAATAATGTAGAGAATAAGGATATAGCAGACCATACTGTAATGACGTGAGAAACAAGCAAGTCGTTGTATACACGCCAGTGTATTAAACTGAGTCGAGTGAAGGCGAGACCTTCGCAGAAAGACAACTAAATGGCGACTGAGGGGTGAAACAGAGCTGCGGGGGTAAGACGGAAGGGTGCGGGGTTGCAACACATTACACGTCCCTTTTTTTTTTTTTTTTTTTTTTCAGACAATTAAGCCGTAATAGACAAGGGAAATAAGGTGATAGCTTAATGTCTAACACACAGCATTATTTCGACCACATATGAGGGGGATACAATGATGATGGCTTCGGGACCCGCGCTGAACGTCGCGGAGGGGGATCTTCTTCGCCTTGGTTGACTGGAGCGGGGTCGGGTGCTGGGCACGGGACGACAGCTTGCCCAGGGATGGCTGGGGCGGGTGTCGCGGGTACTGTTGGCGGCGTGACGGCTGCAGGCATTACTGGAACTCGACGACGTAGGAAGCGCCGGTTTCGCCGGAACACACGTCCAGCGGGAGTTTTGACTAAATAGTCACGATTCGGTCCGACTTCGGTGATGACGCCGGGAGTAGACCAGCATTTTGAGATTGGGTGCTGGATCAGGACTGCGTTGCCGACCTGGAGGGGCGGTAAGGGATGTGCTCGGCGATTGAAATGTTCTGTCCTCAGCTCCTTCGCGCGTCTTGCCCTTTTTTCGAGGACGTCGGCGTCTTTCTGCCACTCGGCAGCGAACGAACGGCGGTGGGCTGGGAGGCAGTCGCGCATGGGGCGATTGAAGACGACTTGAGCTGGTGAACGGCCACCAGATACGGCGGTGTTGCGGAAGAGAAGTAGCGACTGTCCAAATTTGTTGACGTCGAACGATCCGGAGGTGAATGATCCGGCGATCAGCTTCTTCATGGATTTCACTCCGGCTTCCGCGATGCCGTTAGACTGGGGAAAATGAGGAGACGACACTCCGAGTGAGACTCCCCATTCCTTTAGAAATTGCTTAAATTCCGCTGCAGGGAATTGAGGGCCGCCGTCTGACCAGTATTTGACCGGTACACCGACATTGATGAATAGCTCCCGGACAGCATTGATGACTTTCTTGGCGGAAATGTGGGCGTCCGGAAAATAGACGACATGAGGCCAGCCGCTGAATGCATCGACTTGGATGAGAAAATGACGACCGTTGAGTTGGCAGAGATCTGCATGAATCTGCTCAAAGGGTCGCGAAGCTGGCTCGTGAGGTCGAAGAGGTTCCGGCGGGTGTGATGGAAGGCTAGAAGTGCATTCCTCGCATGCGCCGGCGAGATTTACAATTTCAGCATCCATGTTGGGCCAAAAGACGGACAGTCGTGCCCGTTGCCGCAGTTTGGTGGTGCCTTGGTGCATTTTCAGTAGGTCACGCAGTAAATCGCCTTGCAGCGCCTTCGGAATGACGACTCGAGCTCCCATGACAATCATCCCATCTTCTCCGTCGACGGCTAGATGATGTCGAACACGCCAAAAGGGTCGAAGAGCCAGCGAAAGGTTGCACTTCTCGTTCGGAAAACCGCTGAGGATCACCTCGCGAAGCTCCTTCATGACGGGATCGGTGGCGGCGGCAGCTTTCACCTTTTCTAAAACGGGATCGATGACCGTTGGGTCCGACCCGTCGATAGCACACAGCATAGTGATCCTGGGAGAAACGAAAGACGCCCCTTCGGCCAGCTCGTCCTGAGAAGTAGCTGCTGCGATAGGTGCTCTGCTCAGCGCGTCTGAGTCACGATTTTCTTTTCCCGGGATCCACCTCGCCGTAAACGCGTAGCGCTGCATTTTGAGCCGCAATCGGAGGAGACGAGGGTTGTCCAGCTTATCTAGTGCGTAGTTGTTGAGGATCGGGATGAGAGGCTTGTGATCCGTGACTAATTCGAAGGACGGCAGTCCTTCCAGGAATTGCCGACATTTGTGCATTCCCCATGCGGCGGCCAGGCACTCGAGCTCAATCATCGCGTACCGAGATTCGGCGGATGACAAAAAGCGTGATCCAGCTTGAACAACCATCCACCTGGCGTCGGTGCTTTGTTGTTTTAGGAGAAATCCTAAGCCGTTAAGACGGGAAGCGTCGACGTGGAGTGAAGTTGGTAGATCGGGATCGTAGAATGCCAAGCTGTGGTGAGCCGATAGGGCCGCGCGTGCTGCTTTGAAGGCGTCGTCGTGGGTCGAAGTCCATTCGAAGATGAGCCCCTTCTTCAAAAGGGGCGAGAGAGGGACGAGCGCGCTTGCGATGTCGTGGGAAAAATTCCCTAGTTGCTGGCAGAGGCCGAAAAAGGCCCTGAGGTCAGTAATGTTCAGCGGCGTCGGGAATTGCGAGATCGCACCGAGGAGAGCAGGATCTGGGCGGAACCCTTCCGCGTCGACAATGAATCCGCCGAACGGAACAGATGACTCGGCAAAAATCACTTTGCGAGGATTGAGGGAAATACTGTGCTCCTTCGCGCGGGTAAAGACTTGGCGGACTGCTTCCACATGTTCCTCGTAGGTTGAAGAAAAGATCAGGATGTCTTCTACGACTCGACGTGTGTTGGGGATGTCGTCGAACACGTCGGAGACTCGTCTGCCAAAATCATCACCGGCGTGAGTGATGCCCATGGGGGAGTCGGACGTATTGGAATCTGCCAAACGGTGTCGAGAAAGTCGTGAGAGCGGACGATTCTTCATCGAGCGGGACTTGATGATAGCCCTTGAGTGCGTCGACAACGGTAAAGAACCGCATACCTTTCGGGATGGTGCGCACGGCCTGGAACGGGGTGGGCGACTCAAAGCGTGGGCGGATGATTTTGTCATTTAGAAAATGGAAATCCACGGTGATCCGGATCCCGCCGCACTTTTTGAGCACTACGACCATTGGGTGAACCCAAGCTGTTGGTTCAGTCACTTTCCGAATGATGCCTTGCTTTTCCTGGAGTTCGAGCTCGTCTTTGAGCTTCTGCATGAGTGGGACTGCAACCGGGCGTGATCCGCGCATCGAGACCGGTGTAGCGTCTGCCTTCAGTTCGAAGTGACAAGGCGGGCCTTTCATTGGGCGGCAAACACCGTCGAAAATGACCCGGAAACCGGTCATAAGGTTCTTGACATCGGCTGCTTTTCGTTCGCCTGTGACGCCTGGCTCGAGCGCCGCGACCGTCATTGGTGCTGGTGGGCGCGAGAGGAGGTGAGGGAAGAGCAGGGATGAACTTGGACTGGTGTCCGTTTCGACGTCTGTGATGGCCGACAAGGCGAGCGTGCTCACACGAGCATGAGGGTATGATTCAGGCAACATACCCAGTTTCTTTTGAGACGATTTGGAGAGCACGGCCTGCTTAAGATCTTGTAGAACGTGAACTGTTGCCGTGATGGGCCGTCTCGAATCATCGTCTGCGTTCCAGTTGAGCGTAGCAGTGAAGGTACCATCGTTCACGATCGGCGATCCTGTGGCGGTCTCTGGAGAGGCGGCTGGTGCGAGTTTGACGCCTTGAAAGGCTCGGCGAAACGTTTCGCGCGGGATGGCGTCGAGTTCAGCCCCTGTGTCCGGCAGGAAGCGCACCTGGGCAGTAGATCCTGAAGAACTTTTCGGAGCGACGAAGATATCGACGAGTTCGGCTGCTGTGACTGCACCGACTGTAGTGGAGTGAACGCTGATTGAGCGTACATCGCCCGACTTCTTGTTCTTCTCTTTGCTGCAGACTGACGAAAAGTGGCCTCTTTTGCCACAAGCGTGACACTCTTTCCCGGATGCCGGACAATCCGCCCTCTTGTGGTGTTCCTTGCTACCACAGTTGAAACAACCACTGACCTTCAATGCGCTACCACGCTTGGCAGCGGACGAGTGTGTATCCGTTTTCGACTCGAATGAAACCTTCTTTTGTTGATTGCTGCTTTTGTTCTTTTTGTACGTGGATTGAGACATCCGCGAGATGGAACTGGCGTCACTACCTTTCAGATTAGCTGACTGTTTGCGAGTAGCTTCCGTGAGGCGCAGCGTCTTCAGGGCATCATCCAATTTCAAAGTGGGCCCTTGCTCTAACAGCTTCCGCCTGTCGTCGTCGCTGCGCACGCCGAATACGAGTTGACCCAGAATTCGGGTGGGTTCACAAGCAGCACAACAGTCGGCACCAAACTCGCACTTGCTGGAGATAGAGCGCAGATCGCATAGCCAGTCATCGATAGCTTCTTTGTCTCGTTGGACGCGGGACGAGAATTGTTGGCGCCACACATGGCAGTTACGGCCGGCATTGCATCTATCCCGGAGCGCCGTGATGATTTTGTCGGGATCTTGAAGATCGGTGGCCGACATACCGGAAGTAAGGAGCACTGTGAGAGTAGACTTCGACATGCACGACTTGAGGACGTTTGCCTTGTATCGTGGCTGGTCGGCTGCGTCGAGGGCCGTGTTGATGGTGGAGAGCTCGAGGAAAATGTCCCATTGTGCGTGCCAAATCTCAAACGAGTCTTTGTAATCATCCATGTCAAATGGAGGGGCAGTGCCGTAAGGCCGGAAAGGCCTCGTGTTGGCAGCAGCGGGGGCAGCCATTGTAGGACTCCAGAGCCAACCGAAGAAAAAATCCCCGTCGAAAACGTCGATCGGCTCGCTCATACACGGTGGTGATTCGGCGCCTCTAGTGGTGGCGCCGTGAACTAATCTCGTGGTAAGGACGTTGATGAACCGACCGAGCTCACGAATACGAGCGAGACACAAAAGACAGGTAAATTCAACAAGAGTAATTTCGCCAGGCTTGATTCTTTTCACACACAGGAAAAAAAACAGCAAAACGGGCGAAACAAACACGAACAGAAAATGTACACGAGTGGGTGCCCCGTAACACTTGAGTCAACCGGCAAGAGTGGCTAGCGAACGTTGAACGATTGCCAACGGCACAAAAACGGAAACTGCATCAAATTTACGGGCACTTTTCGGAGAACTTCAGTTCGAAAATTCCAACTGCGCCATGTAATGACGTGAGAAACAAGCAAGTCGTTGTATACACGCCAGTGTATTAAACTGAGTCGAGTGAAGGCGAGACCTTCGCAGAAAGACAACTAAATGGCGACTGAGGGGTGAAACAGAGCTGCGGGGGTAAGACGGAAGGGTGCGGGGTTGCAACACATTACACATACTTTGCCCAAAACGATTTCCTTGCCATCCTTCAGTTTATACAAGGCCTTGTACAGAACATATCCATCTTGAAACTTCTTGTAGCTTAGCATACTCTTCAAATTCTCAGTTCTGTTGCCATCATGTCGACTTTTTGTTACATAAAGGTAATCAATTAGGTCGTATTTGGCTATGTTGGGTAAACTTCTCTGTAGTTGGCGAAGATCTTGATCACCAACAATAAAGTATTTCTCGTCAATGCCCCATGGACAGTCATTCACGCCATTGCGTTGAAGCTTTGAGGCGTAACTTTTCTTTTGATCAGCAGTTTGGTCTAATGAATAAGCAGAAAACTTAAAAGGAACTTGGTCTAGGCTATCGTCCAACTCGGCCATGCCGAGAATCGCCTGCAGAAAACCAAAACAAAGTTTTGTATTTCAATTTTCAGCCCTTAATAATTTTTTAGTCCGAGTAAACTATACATGAAATTAACGACCGATATCTTACCTAGAGCACTGTGGAATTTTTGTGAAGAAATATTGCGAATTGAACGAGTTACGTATATTTTGTTAAAGACACTTAAATTTCTTATGGCCTTTGCCATGTAAACGGAAAACGACTACAAAACGCATGCGTTGCCAGATTTCTGAAAGTCGGATTTTCGCTTTCTAAAAATGCCCTACACAGGCTATTAGCGTTGTCTTATGTATTGAATTTTGTAATTGCTTTCCTTGAAATCGGGTATTGCACCGAGCACCGCAATCACCGCACCGAGCACCGCAATCACCGCACCGAAAAAAAATTCACCGCACCGAATCGACTAAAAAACTCCCCGATTAGTGCGGGGCCGAGCCCTAATTGCACCGAAACATTTCATTGCAATAGGGAATAACGCCACTTATTGCAACGACATATTTCGTTGCAATAGTGAAATAGTGCGTTATTGCACCGAAAGATTTCGTTGCAATATCCCCCTAGTGTCGTCGGAGCGAACCCTACCACCTTTCTGTGTACCCATCTACCCATGAAAGACGGTAGGGTTCGCCCCGGCGACCGAGATCAAGTTGTTTTCGTCCCATTCCCAGTGTTGCCAACTAGCCGGGATTTTGGAGTGGCACCCGGGAGAAACGCCGGGATTTGACCAAAACCGGGTTTTTCCCAGGAATTTTGCCTAATAAAATATTTTTTGTGTGTGATACTATATAAATCGTAAAATCGATGTTTTTTTACACTTTAAATCCCATTTTTCGTATAGTTTTTTGAAGACCTTATCAATACTCGATAGGTGTCGTTGGTTGCATACCTATGTTATTAACATATCCCTTATCCTAGTCATATCCCTCTCACAATCATTGTGACACAATGTCAATTGAATAATTTTCAATTCCCACATTCTAATCAAAATGCTTTTTAATTTTGTCCTTGTCATTTCAGTAATTAATTGCAAAAATTGTTTTGCGATTCATTTAATGTGATATTGTGACGGGGAAAAGGCTTGGGGACGTCGAGGTACGAAATAAGATCACTTGCAACGGTGTTAGAGGAGAACGGAGTGTATTTGGAAGGAACAATCTAAGGCACTTTGTAGAAAAGACTGAGCCCCGAACCTACTTAGGCTCGGGGTATTTAAAGGCAAGGGTCACCCTGTTACCGGGTGACGCCGGAAGAATCTTAGGGAAAGATGGACATCTAGATAACACCTAAATGACCGCTACGAACGATCTAACCCGTTTCTAGGGTAAAGTAGAAAGTAAATACGGAAGAAGTAGTTAAGATGGTCAAGTAGATAACTCTACTTGACCTTACAGTCCAGGACGGGAGAAGAGTTTCACGTGGAATCCATTAACACGTGTGTGTCCTTGGATTCCACGTGACAATATAATCCAGAGAGATCTCGTTCGTTCAATGCAGTATTTGTCTTCCAATAAACAAGCAAGTGTTTCCGTCGTTCAAAAAACAGCATTTAAATTCATTTAAACTGAAAACCGGGATTTTTTCCATCAATTTCCGGGATTTTTTAAAAAAATCAGAAACCGGGATCGTTCCGGGATTTTTTTAACGACAAAACCGGGAAAACGGCCAAAAGTAGTTGGCAACGCTGCCCATTCCCATTTTCGCAGTCGACGGCTCTGGGAAGTACGTGTACCGTGTTCCTATAACATGGCTCTATTGTGAAAAAATGAATACAAAATTTTATTCGTGTATTGAATGTGGAGCCAAAAACGTAGCCTTATTTCAAGTATTTAGTGAAAATGCATTAACTTTGCAGACATGTGTAGGTTACTGTTAGTTTAATTTTTATTTAAACTGCAACTATTTTGCTTAACTAATTTGCTTAACACAGGCTAACTGTAGTAAGGTCATTGACAAGTATGTTGAATATGACTTTACGGTTATATTAATTGACATATTATTGCTAAAATTCTCTGCCTACCGGCATGTGTTGTACAACTCAAATACCAAGGTAATCAATATAGTTATAATAATTCAATTAAATATAAAGAATAAAGTGTATTCAGACACACCTGTCCCGTCTTCTGGCACTTACTCTGCTTTCGTCTAGCTATGTTGAGTGGGTATATCAAAAAGGCCAAATTCAACAAAGATCTGAATTCATTCTTTATGAACTAGAATGGAGCTTTTATATCATGATTGGGCAAGAATTAATTAGTAAGTATGTCATTCCTATCTGTAAGTTAGAGTAAATTTAAATGCTTTAAAGCTGTTCAACTTGTTTCTTGTTATGTTATCAGAAGCTGCTTTGTTTTCTTTTACATTCATGTTACTTGGATTCATGTCTTCAATGATGAGTGTCTACCGGGAAACATTTTCTTGGACACACATGCTTTGTGGGATGGCAATGAGCTACTGCTGGTATGGAGAACTAGATTTTAAAGATATCTCAGTAATGGTTTAAAATAGTGCAGTGTATTTATTAACTCCAAATAGGAGTACTGTACATTTGGTGGAACCACACAATTCTGTAATAAGAAGGATAGGTAGAATAGACTTAGAAGGGAAATGCACGATTACGATTATAAATGAATATCAAGCCCTGTCGCATTGCCGAATGTGTTGAATCAAGCTTGCTACTTGGCCAGTAGGGTCAAGTATATAGCAAGTGTAAACTCAAGATTTTAAAAATTAGAAAATACTATCATAACATTTTGAGTTTCGAAAAAAACAGTCAGTTTTTGCAACGACAAGTTATTCCGTTAATTGGATGGCCACCGCACGCCGGTATGGATGGAAGATCGTTAAGTGACCTTTTGTTGCACACTTGAGTTGTCTTATAGCCGGTACAGAGCAGCATAGTCATGTAATCCATAACTTTTTACATTTCAATTTTGATTGTACTTTTTACCTACCGTACTGTAATATCCGAAAATACGAGACGAAATACTTAAGCCCATAAGGCATCGAAGAAAAACTAACTTTCTATCACTACTGTATGAGATTCCGTTTTTAGTAAATCTCGAGCTTGTTGCCTGGAATCGTTATGTTGCTAAATGACAGAGTTAGAACTCCATGTTTTATAGGTAACACATCGTTGCATCTTCATGCTTCTATTTGAAGCCCATTTGAGGGTTTTGGGTTTTTAGCGTTGCCAATATCTTGCTGTTATCAGTTTTAAGCACAAATTAGTGATATGTCGAAATTGCTACTTTTAACACTCTTGTTGCTTATCCAATACGTTTCAAGTAATAACTGAATTCACCAGCGTATTGTACAGCTTCTCTTTGTAGTGGTAGACAACACCATGGTAGACAATGTTCTAAATGGCAATGTGTAGTGAAAATGGATTTTCACCTGGTAATGCAGTACATGTAGTATGAAAAGCATTTAGAAGTTATGTAGGGTAACAGATTTTTTTGTACCGCAGGCACCTTGTTACGGTCCCTTCTTTGGTGTGGAACCATTATTCAACTTATCGTCTCTTAAGCCAAATAGCACTACTGATCAGTTGCAACCACACATTTCATGGTAGTATGCAATGTACTGTGAAGTGATGCATCTTATAGAAACTTAGCATTTTAATTTCTTTTTCAGTCTGTGTTTGTCGAAGCTATGTATTGTCTGCGATCACGGTTTTGGGCGCTTGGGGAGTTCAACAGAGTGTCGCCCAATGGCTTCAACATTTAAACGTGTGATAATTTTAAAAAATCGCCTTTTATTTTCTATTCCAATTGAAATGTCCCCTTTTTTCTTCACCCAGAGTGAATAAACAGCGTAAAGGGTAGCTTACCTCCTGATAAACAACGTTTCAGGAAGTCGGAATTGTCTATATGAACATCTGTGATTGCGACAAAACATTCTACACACTCATTTGACACATAAATACAGAACATTTAAAGGACACAGATGTATAAAAGATCTTTAACATCGACAGCTTCTATTATAACTGGCATGGACAGGAAAACATTTCCCAGTGCTTTTTCAGAAAGCATGATAATCGTTTTCATTTCTCGAAAACATCCGTCAGCGTTTTTTGTTCGCTTGAGTCCTAGCATGAACTACTATAAAGACGGGATTCTCGCCGTGTTAAAGCTTGTCGGATGGCTCTTTCCACGAAAAAAATATATGATTAAATACAGATTTAAAAGGCGATTCTAACTACATAAGTTTTTCGTGATGAAACTATAACTTAAGAAGATATTTTGATTTAAATCTTAGAATGAGGGGGGAAAGGGCGCTCTGCCGGTGTCATCTATCACCAAAAAATCGCAATTTCTGGCTGATTGACCATTGAACTCGGAAATAGTACAGTATCCTGCACAAAAATCCGAACACCGATTTAATTTTTTAAAGCCACCTATTGGCGGGGTAAAGGGTTTTTTGTTTGTTTTTCTTTAAGAGGGAGGGTAGACGGGGTGATGGACACATAGGGCAGGGTTGGGTAAGTCTAGACATTTTTTTTATGCCTTAAGGTATTACGCTTTACGGCAAGTAACAGGTCGGGACATTTTTGCAACCCCCAGGGTGGTGTGTTTTTTAAAAACGACAGTTGGAAATGTTGGATTTTGGCTGTGTAATATTCCTTACCCAAAATAATTTAGAGAGCTGCCTGTGCACAATTATATCGATACCGATGGCATATGCGTAGAGCATCTGATTGCGACGCCATAGATCAGTGTTCGATTCCCGATAAGGAATTGCGAAACATTTCGTATCTTGATAATATTTTCATTCGAATATGCTGGAAATATTAATTTTTTTAGAACGAAGTGAATTATTATTTTTTAAATTATTTAATAAACAAAAAAAGCACATATTGCTCGATGAAAACTTGTTTTATATATGAACGTGTTGGTCATCGCGCTAGCTAACTGCCATATGATTAGTAAAGACATTTCTATATACATGGGAGTCGGAATCGCAAGCAAGAACTCCCTCCGTTTTATTGATGTTAGTTCCCTGTACGGAAAACTCGGACCTCGATTTGCAAGATCTCTCGCTGGATTTCATTCTTTCACCGGTTGTGATCAAAATCCTGCATTCTCACGTAAAGGAAAAGTCAGGCCACTAGCGATTCTCGAAAAATCATTACTATATCAAGATGCTTTCTCATCCCTTGGTGCATCAGAAACAATTGACGAGAACACAATCTCTACAATTGGGTTGTACGTGTGCGAAATGTATGGTTTCAAGAAACATACTGGAAATGCAGATCAACTTGATGTCGATGACGCCAGGCTTCAAATTTTTTCAAAAGTCTACCAGTCTGGTTCAAGCAATCCAATGTCGAAAGTGAAAGAGTTGGATGGAAGCTCACTTCCAATACAGTTCTTTTTCAGCAAATTCTCAGGGCAAATTCGATTTGCTCGGGATGGAATTTTGCTACGGATCCTAAGCCTCATATTTTCCCACCAGACAAAAACGGTTGGAGGAAAGAAAAAAACAACTGCGGTGTCGAATCATATAATCTACATTGGTTCGATGGAGAAATGGTTCCAAAAAATCTGGATGACGTTTTGGATACTGATCCGCAAGAGGAAGACAAAGGAGAAGAAGAAGAAGAAGAGGAAGAAGAAGAAGAAGAAAAAGAAGGTCACGAAGAAGGAAACGATGATTCGGAATCAGCTGACAGCGATGCAGATTAGTCAAAACAATAAGTTTAAAATAAAATTATTGTTTTTACTTTGTAATAATTTACAGTTTATTGATCCAGTTTAATAATCCAGAATAAACTACCTGTTTTTATCATTTGAAAGAGTTACTTAATCAATTATTAATGAAACTGGCGAATTGTTATTAGACTGGTATACGAATTAGGCGGGTGGGATGCGGTGTTGCCATTGTTAAATAAATACGTCTGACAGGACAAATCTAGCAGTTTAACTGATTCTGTTTCCTATAAAACGGCCAATAATTACGTCTGTTCTTATACCATAATTATCAGGAGGAACTGGGCTATTTTATGGTGTTTTTGGTTTATTTGCCGCCAAGTTTGACAAAAACAGTCAAATTGGCCCAATTTCAAAACCTCTGTTTGTCCCTAAAACGGCAAAAAAAAACGTCTGTTCGTACAACCTAAGAGTCAGCGTAATTTCCCCAATCTAATGGTATAAGTTTTATCCTTGCCGCTTGGTTTGACAAAAACCGTTATTCACGCCGACTTTGACGACGTGTCACGGGTGAACGCGGCCGATGTCAGCCGACAGAGATTGGTTTTATTATTGGTGAGAACCCCATCTATCGATAAGAATCGTCAAACCTTTTGCCCTTAGGTTTGACATCACTTGATAGCTGTCTCTTAGTCTATAAGCTAAATTGTTTCGGTAAGCAACATTACCAAGCCCAAGCCCTAAATTTCCAACTGTCGTAAAAAAAAAAACACACCACCCTGGGGGTTGCAAAAATGTCCTGACCTGTAACTTGCCTTAAAGCGTAATACCTTAAGGCATTTTTTTAGGTCTAGACTTACCCAACCCTGCCCTGTCGTGTCCATCACCCCCGTCTACCCTTCCCCTTTATAAAAAAACAAAAAACCCGCTACCCCGCCAATAGGTGGCTTTAAAAAATTAAATCGATGTTCGGATTTTTGTGCAGGATACTGTACAACATGGTCAGCCCCTGTGATTGGCTCTCTCTCCCTACCCTCAACCCTCCATCCCTCTCTCCTTCCCGCTCCCATATTTTTCAAGTGGTCAGCTGATCGTCTGCTTGACGATTAGGGATCGGCTCCAACCCTAATCGGGGCGTTTTTTGTCCATCGGGTTTCGCATTTCAGGGCTCAGGGAAGGGTGTTTGGGGCTCATGGTGAAAATTTTGCGCCCCGAACCAAATCGGGGTTAAATCGGGGTGCGTAATCGGGGATGCAACCTCGATTGCAGTCAATCGATTTACGTAAAAACATAATCGATCAAGTCAAAACTGATTATTATGATGAAAATCTGTGAGTTCGCCCCGGTTGCCCCGATCACAAACCTTACCCAACTTCGAAGTTTGAACCCAGAAGAGAACTACACTGGTACTGTTAGGCCAACCATGTCGCTTTTTTAATGTTGCACCTTACTCCGCCATTTTTGCAAAGGGCAATCGGGGTAACCTCATTCTTTGCCCCACCCTGCCCCGGCTGACGAAATGGCACCCCGATTCCGGGAAATTCCCTTTTCCGTGCAGGGCGGGGTGGTTCCCGATTTGAGCTAATCGGGGCCGATCGCTATTGACGATGTTGATGCTGTTTGATGCCGTGAAATCTATAGGGCTTTTCGAAGTCTTTTTGTTACCCTTTCCAGATCGTGCAACGCAGCAAATCGATGGAACATTTCGTCTGCTACTACCGGTTATTTTCCATTCGAACTTGTGTTGCCAGGCAACACAACACAGTCTTCATCAGAGAACGGCTACAGATCCGATTGCGTGTTGGTCGAAAACGGATCCCCCAAGTGGTGGAAAACGGATTCATTTCCTTTTCTGATGAATGATGGCAATAACGACAGACGGTCATTTTTCATCTTTTGAAGCGAACTATCAAAAACTTCTCATAAAAAGTTCCGATAGTTTTGCTCGCCGGCTCTTGAACTATTACTGTGTTTCATTTCTAAAGAACTACGACATCAATTTGACAGTAGAAGTAATGATATTTTGTTAGTTTTTAGGTAATTTAAGGAAATTTTTTATCTTTTGACAAATTAAATTTAGATTTAACTAATGACATTAGCGTCTTACAGTGCTAATTCTGGAAGAAATATTGGGTAGGTCGGTGCGATAAGCGGTTCTTAGGTAATCCTTATCTCCCCAGTAATACGTAAAATTTAAGTAATTTTTCATGAAAAAAGCCGTGTTCTGTCGAATAAGGAAAAACTTGATTCGTTTTGTAAACGAATACGAATAAGCAGTACAAACGAATACGAATAACGAATAACAAATAAAAAGGACATTTTATTCGCGAATACGAATAATATTCGAATAACGAATAACGAATAAATTTTCAATTAAAATATCCAGAGTCATAGACCCCTGGTTGCTCCACTATGGCTATTTTCCCTGTCAGAAAAGGGGTATCCTCTTGCGGGAACACTATACGAAAAAACAAGGATTTTAGGGCGGAGCGTAAGAGTAATTTTCCACCTGGTGCGAGCGCCACCTGGCTATTAATGAGCCTGTGCGTGGAGTGAACACCAACACACCCACAAGAGGCGCTCTCCTCTGGTGGAAAACGTCTAGTGTTCCCCACAAAAGGGTACCCCTTTTTCTGAGAGGGAAAATAGCCATAATGGAGCAACCAGGGGTCTATGGCTCTGGAATATCGAATAAAAATGGAATTTAGGCCATTAAAAAGAGAAAATTCTTTGTACTAAACAGCAATAAAAATTAGATTTTTTGCCGAAAAAAATAAAATTACTTATTGGAAATTGTATTCGAAATGATAAAATTCGGAGTTACAACGAATAAGAATAACGAATACGAATAAGTAAAATTTTTATTCGACGAATAACGAATAAATATTTGAATTTTTGTGTTATTCCATTCGAAATTTTATTCGAATGTTTTATTCGACAGAACACTGAAAAAAAGGAACAGGACATCGAAGAACGTGCAAAGTGTCAAACTGCATCTGCAGGAATAGAAAATTTTTAATATAAAATTATTCTGTTTACCAAAGGAGGTAGGAGCCGTATGGTTGCAGAAAATGGAAATAACTTTTAATAATTATTCTAGACATTTTTCAGCTTGAAACATCGACTAGTCCACTAAACAAACTAAAGAGAAGTGATGATTATTATTTTGTTTTAGGTGCCTCCCGTGTGGCGTTGCCATAACAAAACAAGTTCTAATAAAAAAAAACGGTTTTAGCAAACGAAATTTTCCTTCGAAAGCTATGTTGCATGGTCTGGAAAGGGTAAAAAAAAATATGTCGAAAAGCCCTATAATATAGCCGGTATAAGTCAATAATTATATTTTAATGGTTAATGTAATATGGATAGGACAAAAATTACATGGCCGACATAGGAATTGTCCATGAATCCCGTACTTAAGTTAGATGAGTAGTCCATGGCCCTAGCAGCCTTCTGCCGCCACAAGGATATCCCAGCCAGGTCCTTCATTTAGGGTGAGCGGGATATCCCATGCCATGTTTTTTGTAGATCGCTAGGACAAACTGATATCTGGTAATTTGAACGTCGTTTATAATCATCCATTAAACGTCCTAAAATGGATGTTCATATTAAAGGCCATACCATATCAAGGCCTACTTAATAGTTAAAGCCTGTAAACATAAATACCTCCTATGGCGGGTAGGCGTTACCTAGCGAGAACCAATTAGAATTAAAAACATGAGTTACTTAATGTTTAACTTGTTGTACAAAATATCTGACCTCTAATACGCGTACTCAGACCTGTTGGTCCGGTAGGCATGTTGTTTTCGCCGCACATTTTGTCGTTAATCATCCGCCAGCACTCCAGAAGGGTGATGGGTTTTATTTCTTGAGAATACACGGTACCGAATGATACTGTTTGGTTATTTTCTTTGTTTTTGTCAATTGCCTGCACGTCCAACCTTTCCACGTTGGTGGTTTTTGCTTGGTTATCAAAGTGTAGGCGATTGGTATTCTTGGTAAGTGTTGTGTTTATATTTTTAATTGTTGCAGTAGTAGAGTGATTGTATGTCTAGGATTCCTCTCATTTTTAAGTTGCTACAGTCCCAGGCGGATGTGTAAGTGAGGTATGTAGATGTAAGAATGTTTAGTAGACAAATAAAAAGAAGCAATAGCTCCATCTCTTTAAAAAAATAGTAAAGGTTTAGAATCTTGTTACTCTGTGACGTTTTCGTAAATCATATCGTTTGTTTGTCATTCTATTGTTTTGGGTTTCTAGAATTTTGTCATAGTGTGTTCTTGCGTTGGGAAATGATTTCATTGATTCTCTCTCTGCCTCATTTTTCTTTGCAGTTTCAATTTTCCTGCTCGGTATCCTGCGTTAAATTTTCTCGAGTTGATATCAGAATGTTTCCTTAGTCTTCCTGGTCATCGTCGCACTGGAGTATTTTACTATTGTTACGTTCGTAACGAGTACGTAGGGATTTACTCTTGAAAAAGGCAATTAAATATTCAACGAAATAGTTATATTTCGTCCCTGCACTTGGGATTCACACAGTTACGCGAAAAAGGGGAACACGCGAAAAAGGAATGGAAAAATAATCCGCGAGGGGAAGCCAGCATTAGCAAAGCTCCCTCTTATGGTCCTGTCGCTCAGACGGTTTACCCTCTACTGCCTTTTACAACAGGTAGACAAAGGCGTCTGGCTAATTGACCCGCCATCTGGCAGAGACAAGCACATAATTAGGGATGGGGATATTGGCGGGAGATACAATTGTAACATTCGGCCCTTCCTGACTCGAAGTTCGCCATAAAAAAAAACAAAAAAAAAACGAGAACAAACAAAACAAAACACAAAAGGGAACAAGACGAGCACAACTGATTTAAACAAAAGAAAAGCAAAACAAAGAACTTCGAAATTTCCACTTTTACCAACCCTCCAGAATACTATACCCTCCCTCCGCTCACGGCTCTCAAATTACCAGTTCCTCCCCCCCCCCAAAAAAAAGGAAAGAAAGAAAGAAAAAAAAAAAGTACTTGAATTAGTTGTAGCCACGTAAGAAGCAAAAAAAAGAAAAAAAACAAAGCAAAAAAAACAAAGGACACATACCACAAGGCAAAACACAGCTAGATAATAAAAAAAAAAAAAAGAAAATGTATATAAACATAGCGAAAGAAGTGCGTGTATGGTCATGTGTGATATTGCCTCATCCACGCCGGCCGTCTTGTCTGTCGCCCAATCCTCGTAACAGGTAATGGCGTAATTATTGGTGGGGCTTCCGGTGGCTCATTCTCCGATTCCGATGAGCTTACGTCACTTGATGAGGACGATGATGACGAAGATTCTTCTACCGTTATATCTTCCGACTCATCCCACTCAAGATCCGACCGACCATGAAACCGACGAATCTGGCAGACATGAGCGTTAAACCTCCGATGTGAGTTCTTCATCCGGCGCGCGGGCAGATCTTCTACCAAATATGTTGTTGGACACACCTTTTTCACCACTTGGAACGGTCCGATGAATTTAGGCAACAATTTCTTTGTAAGATTTTTCTTATGGAGCTTCCGGCGAACGAGGACAAGATCGCCCAGTAAGAGCTCGGTGTCCACTTTTCTTCGTCTATCGACGCGTTCTTTTGTTTTTCGTTGCTTCCTAAGAATCCGCACCCGCGCTGCCATCCTCAAATCCGCAATACGCGACAAAAATTGCGAGTGCGACTCCTTCTCTTTATCCGGCCAGGGAAACATGTTTTCAATAGACAAGACTGGGAGACGACCATGCACTAGTTCGAAAGGAGTTATTTCCGTAGTGGCCTGCCTAGCAGTATTAATGGCAAATGCTGCCGCGGACAGATGCAAATCCCAATCATCATGGGTCGTATTAACGAAAGCACAGAAAGCAAGTGTCAGCGTCCTGTTTACCCGTTCAACCAGCCCATTGGTCTCCGGATGCTCTGCGGTCGCAAAAACGTGGTCGATATTCCACCTGCTTGTCCAGTCAGAAAACAACTTCGAGGTGAAAGCCGTGCCCTGATCCGAAATTAGGCGCCGAGGTGTTCCATGCCGGAAGAGGATATTTTGCTCCAAAAAAACAGTGGCAAATTTAGACGACGTATCTGGAACAGGCTGTACCTCGATCCACTTAGTCAAATAGTCGATTGCGACGATGATGTGGCGATATCCTGCAGATGTACTCTTAAATGGACCTAAATGGTCGACACCGATGAGATGGAATGGGGATGACGGTGGCTCGATGGGGAGGAGCTTACCAATCACGTGACCAATAGCATGTTTGTGTTTTTGACAGAAAAGACAAGATTGGACGAACACTTTCACACTCCTACCCAGCCGTGGCCACCAAAATCTACTTTTAATTCTAAATAAAGTTTTCTCTACTCCCTGGTGCCCGGATGAGGGAAAATCATGACAAGATTCAAGGACTTTGCGACGAAGGATGGAGGGAACGACTAAAAGAAATTTTCTACCCGAATGACTATTTTTTTATACAAGACTTTACCCCGAATAACAAACCGTTTAGACATATTGTTTTGAATTGGGGAACTCAAGGAAACGAAAATTGGTTGGAGTTGGCCGTCTTGTTGTTGCAAGAGGGCGACCTCATTTGATGCTAAGCCAGTTTCAGGCATATTTACGGCAATACAGCATGTTTCCTCTGTCTGAGAATCATTGGTTTCGACAATCGTCTCCGCCGGATTCCGAGACAGGGCATCTGCTACTTGGTTATCTACGCCTTTGACATGCTCAATGGAAAAATCAAATTCTTGAAGATCAAGCACCCACCTGGAGAATTTGCCCTTCAACTCCTTTTTTCCCATCATCCATTTTACGGAAGAACTATCCGTTTTCACAATGAAATGTCGACCATAAATGTAAGTGCGGAATTTCTTTAATGCCCAGACAACTGCCAAACACTCCAGCTCGTTTGCGTGATAGCGCGTTTCTGCATCACTCAGCTTCCGGCTAATAAAAGAGACGGGCCGATGTCCCTCACCAGCATCTTGTGACAATACTGCCCCGAGTCCGATTTGACTTGCGTCTGTCTGGATGGTGACTTCCCGAACGTCATCGAAATGAGCCAGAACAGGAGCTGAGGTCAAGCGCTCGATGATCCTGTTCTTTGCGCCTTCTTGACGCTCGGTCCATCTCCATCCAGCATTCTTCTTCAAAAGTAAGTGTAAAGGGTGCGCAAGGGCTGCAAAGTCGGGTATGAAACGTCGATAATATGAAGCAAGACCTAAAAAACCGCGTAAGGACTTCAGATTAGTTACTGGCATTGTCGTTAGGGCTCGAACTTTTTCACTCTCTGGGCGAATACCTTCCGCGTCAACTACGTGTCCTAAATGAGACACCATGGTTGAGCCAAAAACACATTTATTGACGTTCAGAGTCAAATTTGCTTGTTCTAGGGCTGTTAGAACCAGCTCTAGACGTGCCAAGTGCTCCTCAAACGTCTTCCCAAAAACAAGAACGTCGTCCAGATAGACAAGGCACATATGCCATTTCAGGCCAGCCAAAACCTTGTCCATTAAACGCTGGAATGTTGCTGGGGCACAGTTTAAACCAAACGGTAAACGAGAAAATTGATAAAGGCCGTCTGGGGTGACGAAGGCGGTTTTCTCTCGATCTTCTACCGCTACTGGCACCTGCCAATACCCGCTGGCCAAATCAAGACATGAAAAAAACTGGGCGCCTGCTAATCGATCGAAAACGTCGTCGATCCGAGGCAATGGATATACGTCACGTTTTGTCACTGCATTCAAGCGACGGAAATCGACACAAAATCGATATTCTCCCGATTTCGCCTTCCTCACCAACACTACGGGCGAACTCCACGGACTATAAGACTCTTCAATAATCCCGTCCTCCAACATTTCTTCGACCTTGTCAGCAATAATTTGGCGTTCAAAAGCAGACACCCGGTATGGCACAGATTTGATGGGACGAGCATCCCCCGTGTCGATGTGGTGCACGACATCTGTCGTGTGTCCGATGGCTCTTTTTGACGCTGGAAAACACTTTTGTCGACGCTCAAGCAACTCAACTATTTTTGCGCGCTCCAAAGGACTGAGTTTCTCCCCCATTCTGATTTGTGGAGCTAACTTAGAGAAATGATCTTCTGAGATCAAGGTTGCGCCAACTTCTGGAATTCCGCCACTTTCTGACACGCCAGACATTTCCACGTCTTCGTCTGCTTCAACAACACAAAAAAAATGGCGCCGCTTCAACTTCAACTCCACCGAGGCGTAATTTACAATAGCAATTTTCACAATTCCTTCCCTAATATCTACAATACTCGACGGTATTACCCATTCTTTCCCCGGTTTTGAACAAGAATTAAATTTAACAAATCCCCTCCCCGAAATACAACTTGGCAATCTCCCATTCACAAACATGAGTGAATTAGGCGGGATGGTTTGGGGTCCGTCCACCTTAACAGGCATCCACCCACGGCGCTTTGACGGTGACTGTTCGGCGAGATACTCGCAAATATCATTCCCGATGATAAATTCTTCATTTCCTTCTACTCCCCCCACAACTAAGTCAACCGCTTCCCGTTTTTGCTCTTCGTCACACACGCAAACCTTTTCTTCTTCCGTTTCTTCATTAATTATATAAACGTCCTTCGCAAATCGTACCTTCTTCCCCCTCCGTTCCCCTAAGATTTCACCTTCCTTAATTTCCACGATTTTACTCCCTTCCCCATTGAAAATTTTACTCCCTTCCCCATTCAAAATTTTACTCCCTTCCCCATTTAAAATTTTACTCCCTTCCCCATTCGAAATTTTACTCCCTTCCCCATTCAAAATTTTACTCCCTTCCCCATTCGAAATTTTACTCCCTTCCCCAACTAGTTCAATCCTCCCCCTCTTAACCACTATACTTGTATTACTTTTAACGATCCAATCAACCCCCAAAATTAAGGCAAATGGTGCAGTCCTCAAGACAGTTACATTATTAATTTTTACAAGTTTACCCCCCCATTTAACGTTGAGTGGCAAAGATCCCTCGACGCGCACCGGTTTGTTGTCGACGCCCCTGAGTTTAGCTTTGTTCACCTTGCGGCTTGGATTTAAAAATTTGCGCACGACACTCAGCCGGACTGCGCTAACACTTGCACCAGAGTCGACGAGGGCTATAACTTCGCCTACTTTTTCGATCCAGACTTTGATAAGGGGTAAGGCAGGTCGGTTTTCAAAAAAAACAAAGCCTCTTAAGGGCGCCATTGCCGTTGGCGGGTAGACGCGTCGTTTTTTGCAGGGCAGTCCCGGGCAATATGTCCATTCCTGTTGCAGACATAACAAAGTCTCTGTGGTGGGCCTCTCTGGGGCATCGGGGCTCCAGCGCGCGAACCACCGGCTATCGGGTTAACCGCCAGCCGCGACATCGACGTTGAAATCTGATTGACCAATCTGTCACCAAGATTTTGAAAAAGAGCCGCGAAATTTGGGGCAGGTGGGGCAGGTGGGGCGACAACAGGTGGCGCAGGACATGCCGTGCCATTAAAGGGTGCAGTGTATGTTACAGGCGGGGCAGGAATACCCATTTGAACACTCGATAAGCCAAGCTGTTCCAAGTCCCGTAGACGAGTTACGAAGTCAGTAAAATTGACAGGTAGCTGAGCCGTAAGCGCCGCGATGTAAATTGGATTGGCTAACCCCCTAAGCAACGCCTTAATGATGTCTGCCTCTGGCAAAGGTACAGGAGAGCGCAGACATAATCTACGCTTGTCCAAAACGTACTCCAAACAAGATTCCCCTGGTTTCTGCACCCTTGCTTCCACCATTAAGCTCCACTCCAAAAACGACAAGGTGTGGGAAAAGTTTGTGACAAGGGCCGCCGACCAAAGTGGCCACGTACCATGGTTCTGCCCGGTTTGCGCATGCCATTGGGACGCCGTACCTAAAAGACGTGTTACGGCAACCAAAAGACAGTTCTCGGCCGTCCAACCTTCTAACCCTGCTACCCTGTTTACTTGGTCAACAAACCCCTGTGCGTCCTCGTCTGCACTACCTGAAAAATGTGGTAGAGAGTTTACCGCCACTGTGGAGGGCCGAATAACAGGTGCATTGGGTGGTGCAGCAACAATGGCTTGCATAGCGGCTTGGTTTTGCTGTTGGCCCCCGATAACTTGAAGTAGCTGCGCCATCTGGTTCTGCCTCGCTGCTGCGTCCGTTGCTACTGCCGTGGTGAACCCTTGTAACGCAGCGATGAGAGCTGCATTGTCCGCCATTTCAGTTTTGGTCGACGCTTCCGAAGGAGAAATGTCAAATTCCAGACGTTGTTTAGCAGCGTCGTTTGGTGGATAGCGAGGTACAGGGCGAACTAAACGGGGTCTAACCGGTTCTGGATCGGTTTGTTGGCTACGGTTCCGTAAGTGATAGTGATGTTCAAAACCAAAAAAAGGTTCTTTAATTTCGGAATCCGTATCCGACATGCAGGTCCCGATGCCAGCAAAAGCAACCAAAAGAAAAAGACCCAAAACAGACGTGACTAATCAGTCGGTCAACCACGAGAAAGAAAAAAAGGAAAAAAAACCCACTTGCAAAAAAAAACAGAATAAACATACATAAACGACAGCACCAGCAAAAGCAAATAAGGCAGGTGACGAACACACAAAAACCAAATTAAATACCCGACAAAAGCTTAGGTACACCAACCGAAACTCGCTTAAATTGTTGGCACGCCAAAAAAAAAGAAACAAGAAATTAAACGCCGAAAAATTAACAAACAACAAAAAAAAAAAAAAAAAAATATTTCCCCTTTTTGCTTCAAAGCGAAAAACCACGATCCCACGGGAAACTACTTTGCGGGAGAGTCTGTCGCGTAACACAGATCCAATATGGCCACGCCCACAGTCACGCCTGCCTCCAACACGCGACTGGATCCAATATGGCGGCGCCCCTAAAATGTTAGTTACACACAAAACACACAAAATATAAACCAAAAAAAAAATGAAAACTTACGGAGATTCACACACCACTTCACAAATTGACAAGACAAAACCTCAGAGAAGAGAGAGAAAAAAAAATAATAAATAAATACTTTAAGGCAGTGGCGTTCAGTAAGGCGACTTTTTAAAAGTCGTTCTAAGGCCTTGTAATCCCTCTTCTGACACCAATTGTTACGTTCGTAACGAGTACGTAGGGATTTACTCTTGAAAAAGGCAATTAAATATTCAACGAAATAGTTATATTTCGTCCCTGCACTTGGGATTCACACAGTTACGCGAAAAAGGGGAACACGCGAAAAAGGAATGGAAAAATAATCCGCGAGGGGAAGCCAGCATTAGCAAAGCTCCCTCTTATGGTCCTGTCGCTCAGACGGTTTACCCTCTACTGCCTTTTACAACAGGTAGACAAAGGCGTCTGGCTAATTGACCCGCCATCTGGCAGAGACAAGCACATAATTAGGGATGGGGATATTGGCGGGAGATACAATTGTAACACTATTTTTAGTTTTCTTGACTTGATTAGCCATGATTATTAATGGAAAATATACGCGTTTTACTTTATTACCATTTAGTGTTGTTTTGAATTTTCTTGTTTACATTTGGATAGCCCTATACACGACATAAAAAGGTCACCATTTATTTTCAGTTTGCGACAATATAATTAAGCTTAATCTTTTACCCAGATGATGGTGCTAGTTATCCAATGCACTGAAACACAAAAATTTGCAGAATTTTTTAATATATTGATTAGTGTGGAGTAGCGTAAAACGTCAACATGAAAAATTTGTAACAACAAAATGCAGATGACACAATTTCTTCAATGTCTATTCAGTAGTTATTTACTTATCTCTAATCTCAAATTTCTGGAATGGTAATAAATGTCAATGTAGGAATTAATTCAAAGCTTAACATATTTTTATTTAAGATTTTTTTATTTTATATATTTAGATTTTTTAATTTAATATTTTACCTCAGTATTTATATTCAACCACAGTCTGGACTGTGGTTGAACTTTTGTGGTTGAGCTCGCAAAATTTGGTCAAGCACAACCTTGGTTGAACTTTTGTTAACCATAAAACGGAAATCGAGCTCAACTGTGACGAATTGGTTAACGAAAAAATACTGATTGAGCTCAATCTAAGTTCGGGTTGAGCTAAACCGTTGACGATAAAACGCACCCTAAGTTGATTGGACCATCTGTTGTTGATATAACTTTAGAGCAACCCAAGAAAGGAAAGAGATCAAGTGGAAATGTTTCAGAAAACTCAGGTAATTAGTTTGTTCGAATTTTTTATATTTAATCATTAAAAATTACTTTTTTAAATCTTAGAGCAAGTTCGTTTGCATAAAAATAAAAAGAGATCTCAGACTACCGCTAGGACTGAAAAGGGTGCTACCTCAAATGCAGGTGATAACAATATTTATTTGTAATGTAATCTTATTATCAATAGCTTTTTCCATTATAAGATCCGATAGTGATGCCTGTTTCATCCTTAAGCTCCGATGATAGCAACAACGACAGGAATCAACATGAGAACAACCTAAGAGACAACAAAGGGTATCCAGTCAGTTTCAGCAACGACAAGTCAACAGTTGTGAACTTACTAGTTGAAGGATTTGCCCAGGAAGAAGAGACGGGTGAGAAGACGAGCTATGAGAAGTACAATGAAATAAAAAGCAGTCATTCTTTGAAGCGTTACTCAGTGAAGGGAAATAAAACTCTCAAACAGTGCTCGTCTTCTGTCGCACCTAATTTAAAAGCTATCATGAAGACAACCTCAATTAAACGAAATAAAACAAGATCCGAGAAGCAACGATCTGCCATGACACGAGCCAGTGCTTACGACCTTTATCAATCTCTAATCTCAAATCTTAAGGAAATTTGAAACTGCTGACGTGGGCGTCAACTGTACTTGGTACCGCTTTGACGGTCAAGCAAAAAAATCGAAGACTATTTGTGAATCGGGATCCAAACTTGCCGTTTTTCTCATGGGTTCCACCCATGTGATACCTATATTTTCAGCCTTCCTCCTCCTGACATCCCCTCTGGGGTAAATGTGCTCGTTTCTTCACAAGATTTTCAAAAATGTAAAACCGTTTCTGTCGAAAGTTTAAAATAAATGTTGCTTGACATCATAAATAAAATAAAATATTATAATTATCTTTAATTTGATTCCGTTTTCTCGGGGTTTATCCGGTGGGTAAAGGTAGGAAAAGCTAAAAATACCGTAGGAAAATTGAAAAATCGCAGAAAAATAGGGAAATCCCGGAAAAATAGGGAAATCTCTGAAATTTACGGAATTTTGAGAAATACTAGAAATTACAGAAATTTACGGAAATCACGGAAATAAAAAATAGGCAATGACGGAAAAATTTACCGAGGTTCACCCTGGAAAAGAGTCGGCGACCCCTAGATCACGAGAAATCGATTGAGGAAGCCTGTCAGAAAATCGAATAATTTAGCCTGATAGAGGATTTAGTTTCTCTAGCCATATCTCTCCTAAAATAAATGTTTCACGTATTGTTAAACTTTTCGAAATTTCTCAAGTCGACCCATTTCACACTTCGTAATATTGCAAAACTATTGGGGAATTTTGCCTGCGCAATTCAAACCGGTCTTCCACACCCCCTACTGTCGAACGGTGGTCTACTTCTAATCGTTTGGCCGTTTTAGGAGTAGGTACCAGGCAAGATGCACCCGCAATTTATTTCCGTGTTGCGCTTCAGCGTAACAGATTAGCATGACTTTCTTCCGTCTTATAAGTTTTTTACAAATTGCTGTCGCCTCGCACAAATGCTAATCCAATAAAAATTATGGCAACAGGTGAAACACGTACCGTTCATCGAATCTGGTGCAAGGCGTCCAAAATCCTGCGGATCTCGCCTCGCGGGGAGCGCCAAAAGTAACGCTGGTAAACTCCGAGCTATGGTGGAACGGACCATCATGGCTGAAAGAAGACGAAACCAAATGGCCGGATTCAACGCTCGTCACCATGTCGGTAGCTTCCGTGGAACCAGCCACTCCAGTGGAATGGCATCTGGATCGAATTCCGTCTTGGAATCGACTACTCAGAAGAACTGCTTGGATACTGAGATTCGCCTCCAAAAACCGTCCCACAAACGCCAACCAAGTGAAGACTCCAATCAAGACAGGAGACGGAAAACAGATAATGGTAGAACATCTAAAAGTAAAGGAACTGACGATGGCGGAGCTACTTATTTATAGGCAGCTCCAAAAAGAAGCCTTTACCAAGACGTTTCAGGATCTGCAAGAAGAGCGGCAACCGCACCATAAGGAGAAAATTGCCGCACTCTGACCCGTGTGGGACGCAAGAGACAAGTTGATTAGAATAACATGAAGAGTAGAGCTAGCGCTAAGAGACAGGGACATTGAACCCGACATCTTGCTTCCCGCTCAACATCCAGTGGTCAAATTAGTCATCCAAGATCAACACGTCTCGCTAAAACACGCTGGAGTTAAAACCACCCTATTGGATCTAAGAGAACGTTTTTGGATCATCAAAGGAGGTCAACAGACCAAATCAGTCTGGCACGCCTGTGTCAAGTGCCAACGGTTATCTTCACCACCATTCAGAGAAATAGCTGCACCTCTACCGATTAACAGACTGACACAAGCGAAAGCCTTCGAAATCACGGGTGTTGATTTCGCAGGGCCGCTGTATTACAAACACCCAATATTGCGTAAGAAACGCAAGCAAACGGATCCTAAATCCTCCACGGATCCCTCGTCAATGGATGGTTCGGCTTTGGAGCCAACGGTAGAGCCTCCAGCGATGGAGCCCATTGAAGAACCTCCAACCACAGAACCAACGGAGGAAAACGAAGAAAACCTCCAATTGGGCGAATCCTCAGCCAAAAAGAAAGGCACAATTAAACAGCCGAAGAGCTATGCCTGCCTATTTACTTGCGCTGTAACGAGGGCCGTCCATCTGGAGTTAACAAAAACGATGTCCGCGCGTGACTTCCTCCTCGCATTTCGAAGATTTTCCGCCAGGAGGGGTAGCGTCTCCACATGTATTCGGACAATGCCCAAACATTTAGATGCGTCTCCAATCATTTGAAAGTCCTAAGATCCGATCCATCGATCCACGACCTTCTGGCAATGCGAAAAACCGAATGGATTTTTTTCGGCCAGCCTAGCCCCTTGGTGAGGAGGGTTTTGGGAGCGCATGGTGCGGAAAATTAAGGACTTATTAAGGCGCTCCAATGGTCGTGCATGTTTGGAATACGACGAGCTAGAGGTTAGCCTTATTGAGACCAAGAGAGTGGTGAACGCACGGCCACTTACCTACGTGGCGGAGGGGAGCGACGACCCGCTCCCCATCACCCCGAACCAGTTTCTCAATAATAGGCGTTCGAACTGCACTCCGCCGGAGCCAGTCGTAAACCTCATGGCTCCCGATGCAACCAATTTGAAACTGCTGGAAATGGATCGTCAACGTAGGGAGTATGTCAGTGACATCTGCGAGCGTTTCGTCACGGACTACCTACTCCAAATTGACAAATTCCACTGCAAGGGTGCACCCGGCCGCAAGATCCGGGTTGGAGAAGTTGTCATCATTCACGATGACAACACCAAGCGCCTTATGCGGACGGTAAGAGTAGTGAAGGAGTTAATCACTAGCAAGGACGGATTAATCCGCTCGGTTATGGTCAAGACGCCGAACGGAAACCTTATAAACCGCGCCATCCAATCGCTACACCCCTTGGAGCTACGTGAGGACCAGCCAGAAGACGTCGAGGTTCCACCTGCACCGGAGCCGGAACCAGAAAGGGCACCTCCATCCGTGTCCGCCGCGGATCCCGTCGAGCAAGAAGAGCCGTGGACCACGGGCTCTGGTGGGGAGTGTGTTAGGAATACGGTGTATTCCCAACAGCCGACGACGCGAGCTGGGTGAAGGACGAGACTCCCTCAACGTTTTTTTTTCCTTTGATTTGGGTGGCCCTCGCCAGGGGGCCACCATCTTGTAATTTTATTTGTGTAGCCCTGCCCCTCGGCCTACCGGCCGGCAAATGTAGAGGGCAAGGGGCAGTCAGTTACTGAATACACCTCACAGTCGACAGGTCTAACCAGTGTTCCCGTGTGTCAACTTTATATTTTCATCTTTACTAAGGTAAGTTCAGTCACGGGCTGAACTAATCTTACATATTGTTTTGTTTTTCCGACAAACAGTTGCCAGCCGGCAACTGAAAATTCTCGTTCCGACGCGCCTGATGATGCTGGAATAGCCAATAAACTTAGAGCAAGTCTTTGTAAAAACGGGAATCTATGTTTCTGCTCTGCTTTTGTCCAAAAGAAAATTGAGTCAATCTGAAGATGATCACTGTCACTCGTTGATGCGATTTCACAATGTTAGGAAAGTTTATGAAATCAATTTTCAAAAAATTGCTTAAAGAAGCAGAACTCCAGAACACGAGATAAGACTTCAGAGAACTCTAGCAGAAGACTAAATAACGTATTGTCTTATGCGGCCTTGCCAAGTTTTATGTAGTCGTCTGATCGAATGAAGATTTCTGGCAATTTCTAATTTTCCTTTTTGCTCAGTATTTATTTTGTAAATAACGTAAACAATTAACGGTAATTTTCATTTTGCATCGTTACGTTATTCGTTAGTTAACGGGACCAAAAAAGGCTTCGTTAACGGAGGTTTTCGTTAATCGTTAAAGTTAACGGCCCATCACTAACAAACAGGTTATTATTAAGTGACTTTGACAAATCACAAAAGGGATATTTTAAAAATAAAAATCTTACCTGGAGTTTCCAACATTGGTATTCTGAGATGGATCAAAATTCTCGTCGGTAAAAGAATCGTCTTCTGACATTTTAGATGAGATCAGTTTTTACTAGACTTAGACTAGAATGACAGAACTATTTAGTGGGAAAATAAAAAGGTATTTGTATTGATAATTGTTACTGTTTTGATTGCTAGATGTCTTCTGAATAGCACTAATGATCGGAAAAATGATCGCGATCGTGATTACGATCCCAATCATCTTCAATGATCGCGATCGCCGATCAAAAAATTGATCCGGATCGCGATCGCGATCACGGCAAGTCTGTCTGCCCTCCAGAAAGAGATATATACAGTACCGGTCCACTTATAGAACCGCCTAGCTGTGGAACCGGCTCGGTTATCGAACCGATTTTTCTTTGCCGTGTTTCAGCGCCACCGTTGGCCGTATTATGAACTAGACCTATTTTTCCATGGCGCGAATCAACGGGTTTTGCCTTTTAAAACATGCACAAAATATTATTGCAATGGGTTTTATCTTTTTAGGCAATGTTGTAAGTAGGTTCAATGACCCAACTAATTATAATAGGCGGCAAAGTAATTCATACCGGAAACAATAGAAAATAAATTAGTTACTGTGTTACTTTTCTCTGTGTCTGTTATGAAATGGGAAAGCTTTGACTGTGGATGGTCCCACAGCAGTGAAGATACACTTGTATCTCACCATTTATATCCATAGACTATCTTAAACATAGATTTAAAATGTTTTTCAGATAATCATCTCACTGATTCGAACACGGGACTCTAGATCCATAGCGAACATTATTACCACTGCGCTATATACCCTTACATTCAAAGAACGCCAAAGTTTGAGGGATGAAAGAATCGACGATAGGTGGCATTAAGATCGAGTGCTTGGCTATAGAACCATTCAGTTATAGAACCGCGCACAGGCCGGTTCTATAACTGGACCGGCACTGTATTTAATATGTATACAATTGACCGAAATGTTTGACCCTTTGTATTTTTTTTTACTGCTTACAATGAACGATGGCAAAAAAGAAATATTGTGAACATTTTAACGAAATTGCACTATCGTATATTAACATGCACACAGAAGTCGGGTGAGCTCAAATATTCAAACCAAAATCGTTTTGAAAGCTATGGCTCAAAAGATTCACTTAAAAGCTCAATCGTCAGGGACAAAATAGCAGCGGTGCAACACTAGTTCCTGGTATACCAAAGGATGGTACGAACGGAAAAGAGGGCCATTTTCAGCTGTAAAACTAAATACCTGGACAATTGGCGTGTCGCGGACCATGTCAGCGACGAAGGAAAATCGTCTTAGACATTACTGAGCCTTCCCATAAAAAAATTAATGTTGGTCATCCGCTGGTCACGACAAGCCGGATATTTTATATTAGCCCATATTTTACTTTTGCCTATGTTATGGCAATTGCACAAGAAAATCTGGTGGTTCAATCAACCTGGGTAGAAGATTCTTCTGATTTTTTTAAACAGCTAATTTACAGAACTTGAGGATAGGTCATACGAACTTGTAAGATAAAATTGCCATACAATGCTTTTTTTAGTGTTAGAATTGGAAGCAGTATTTGAGATTTTATTTACGTCCGTTTTATGTAGAACAGATTCTGCCACACCAATGCCCTGTTATTATGGGTCAATTTTTTCTCGATTTCCGCTCGTGTGGTACTTTGCCTTCCAGCACAGATATTGAGAGAGCTCTAGAAAGTTAGTATGCCATCCCTAAGTATGCCTGGCGATTGCCCCAACTTAAAAATAAACACTGCGTCTGAATGAATTGCAAAACTCCCAAAATGAAAGTGAACGTTTAAATTTACTACTGTACTATAAACTCAAGTATTACAGTAAGGTATACGAATAAGACGATGCTGAAAGTCAGCTTGCGGATCTTCATAGTATCGCACTCCAGACCTATACTGGAATTTCTTTGGCAAAAAAGACGACCTACGCTGTACAGTAACATCTCGTCAAGCTGCTCCCGGAAACGAGCAGTTTGCGTTAAATGTTTTTCATGACAGAAAACATATAACTATTTGCAGGATATCTTTCATATTATCAGGTTAGCGGTACCTAGATGCCTAAAAGCTGAAACAGAGTGTGCTATTGTGCACAGAACAACAACTGCTGTACAAGAAAGGAGGAGCATTTCCATTTCCGAGCAAACCCACGACAAACATCACAGCAAATATTGTTGCTTGAAAACACTTGAGTATACACTTATGCGACGATTTCAAGATCTTAATAGCAACGGTGGTTGCTACCTTATCATTAGCAACCACTGCAATCCTCGACCAAAGCCAAAGACGAGCGGAAAGGACTTCAAACTGATTTTGTTTTAACGTTTAGCGGATTAGTTCAGAGGGGAAAACAGATTGCAATCGATTTTTAAATTATATAGTACGCATTTCTATCAAACATGCTTCTCAGGTAAAACATATTACTTTGAATATTTTGAACCAGAATTTCGTAGTAGTTAGAAAACTTTCATGTTTTACAGCCAATTATTAGTTTTATGACTAAGGAGACATCCAAGTTGATTCGATTCGGTCGTCATAACTCTAGAGCCTTGTCTCACGAGTTGGTCGAACTGGCAGTCCTTGCGCCTGAGTCTTTTTTTCCGACGCTTGGAGGATACTAGCCTTTTTATAGTAGGTTGGTCCATAATCTTTGTCATCGATGTCGGCATAGACTAGATCGGACAGGATCGGCTTGAAGGGCTGCATAATATTAGAAGAAATTCAGATGTCAACATAATTTCGTTTCGTTTCTTTACATCTAGCCAAGGATTGACTCTTTCATATAAAACAATTTCAAATCATTGCATAGTCTGGGTGGAATCAAGAAATGAATGAAGGCAGTTGCAGCACGGTACCTCACATCTTGTTTAAACCTGGACTTCTTGGCCTCCATTCATAAACTGCAGTACTGCGTATTCCGTTGGAGATATTTCATTCTGGTGGGGTTTCAATTCGGCAGTACAAGAAATAGACAAGTCGGCGTAAACAGTGCTACCGGCTTGCTTGTAGGATGCGTGGTTAGTGTTAGCGGGAAAACGGGACGATGGAGCATGATGTGACTGAGCTTGCTGTTTAGGAGGATCGTATGCCGAGGTATGAACGGGAGCCAGCGACCGAGGTGTCCAGGCTCGTTGTTGCAGCTGTGGATCATTCATGCTTGTGCTCTTGGTTGAGCTCATCAACGGGTTCATCTATGACGTCACATTATTATCAAACACACAATACAAAAAAACAAGTTTTAAAAACTTGGCATGCAATTTTCGGGTTTCAAATTTCAATAAACCTTGAGAAGCATAGCACAGTGGAAAAGGGTGAAGGAAAAAAAACTATACTACTGCAAGCTGCCATGCAACAATCCCGTTGGGAGCGGCAGAAATGTTTCAAAGACTGCTGACATATCGAACCACTCACTTTTAAAAAGACTACTGCATCGGCAAAATAAATGACACCTGGCTCCAGCTGAATCCGCACACGATGCATGTATAAGACCGTTGACAAGTGTCAGACGAAAGATGTATCATTTAACATGCCCATAACCAGAAGAGCAACAACCAAAAAGAACAAGAAATAAATTATTTTACCTGCATGAACTGATCTGAATTATCATGGTGCTCTTGATTTTGTATCTGCACATTCTTCAACGGAATGGGAATGTTCTGGTATGGGTGACGTTTAAGCGTGTGAAAGCGGGGGGCAGGCACGGGAATGGATAGTTGCTGATCATGCTCCGGTTGCCAATTTTGTTCGTGGGTCGCGACCATTTCGAGTGGTTGGGAAACAGTTCCCACAGGCTTGGGTGTTTGGCATGCAAAATCAGCCGAGTCATATCCAACAGACGTAGGGGGCGGACCGGCACGCGGCACCCGGAGAGAACGAAAACGGGAGCTAACATCAGCTACTTTAGGTTTCCGA
This sequence comes from Daphnia magna, assembly GCF_020631705.1. Classification (NCBI taxonomy): domain Eukaryota; kingdom Metazoa; phylum Arthropoda; class Branchiopoda; order Diplostraca; family Daphniidae; genus Daphnia; species Daphnia magna. Next base: position 8,929,526 of record NC_059182.1, read on the forward strand.
AGCGAGTTTAGATGACAGTTACGACTACGTCCCAGCTGATCAGGGACAGTAGCCGCCGTTTGGTTGTCTTTGGTGTTTATGGCTTCGGACATGGTTCGATTAGTGCTCCGTGCCGATCCATAACCGGAAGAAGGAGTATGACTCATTTGACTGGAAGGGCGGCTGACAAAGTCCTGGATGCGTTGTCATATTGACACAAACAATAACACAAACAGAAAAAGAGACAATCCAATAAATTCAGGCAGTCATGCAAAACGATTAACAACACCGTGCATCCAACATTGTCAGTGCCAATGCATCCATGTTCAATGGGAAAACAAAGACAAACAAATGTTTGAAGTTTGTCACGACGAACTTCAACTTACAGTTTGACATTAGTAGTCTCCTTTCAAGTACTTAACACAATAGACATGCAAGTTCTGGATAGGAAGATAATTACACAAATCTAATTCACGCATCTACCTTATTTGGGGCGGTTTGAAGCCCGTGGAAGGGGAGGTTCTCGTAGAAAGCTTTACTATTTTCTGAGAGATTGTCATTGCCGTTTTTGGTAGAGGGTCCCGTTGCTGAAACAGCTGAAAACAGAAATCCGTTTAATATAATCACAGATAATAGCAATCGAAATAAGACGCTAGTTCTTTTGATCTATATGACATTTAAATTGAAATCGTTTGGTAAATAAAGAGACCCGAGGCGATTTTCTGTATGAAGTGCATGAATATCAGGATGCAAATAAATCGTGCATACAGTATGCAGTAGGTCACCACAATTACACAGAAATAAAGAGTAGCATCCGGAGACGAATACGAAACCTATCGGGTTGTCATGCTTTTGTACGGACTGCTATGAAACATACCTGTAATGGACGAAGATAGTGAATTGGCTTCCGGCTTTTTCCTCTTTCTAGTAGAGGTCCCGCTCTCTGACTTGGAGACTGCATGGCGAGCGAACCGAGATAGCAGGTGCGAACCCAAAGCAAAAGGCAAAACATGTGCGTCGCAACAAATACAGGGACGAAACAAAAACGGATGCCAGGATTAGGAATAGGCCAGACCAAACAGTAAGGGCATAGGGTAAAAATGCAGTGTCAATGCAATGTCAATCATTTTTTGTTTTTCTTTAATTACGAGATGTAACCAGTTGGGACGTCGGCATAAGCGAAGGAGGTAACCTACCTGCTGAATTCTCCCGACATGCTTCAGTGTTACTCAGATGATGAGATGTGACGGGGATTAGAGTTTTAGGACGACAAGGTCCTTTGATACAGATGACAGAACGAGTACTCTCACTGCCGGAATCCGTTGCCTGGGACTCGCCTACTGAATCGCGGTTTCCACCCAAATGTGTTTTTGATCCCGCAGCGTCTCGTAATATGGAATGTTGGACTCTACCACTTGGCGATCAACTGCTTTGTCCGCTTCAAATTGGTCTGCTTGCGAACCAGAGGAATCGGAACGCGGTCGTTTCGAATTGGAATTTGGCGCTTCGTCTTGTGTTTGGTCAACAGGCGAAAGAAGGACAGAGCCGGAAGCGGCCAATGTAAGGCTGTTTGTATCATTGACGTGCACCTGGACACCGGGTCGTAGTGGCCATTTATGTTGATGAACTTGTTGGATTGTTGTTCCTGATTGTAGAGTCATAAGGGATCCTCCCTCCGGACTGGTTGATTTCGTTGATCCATTTCGTTTTATATTATTTTATTTTATTTCATCATTTCATTAAGTTTTTGTTTTGTTTTTGGTGTTGTTTAGGTGCAGGTTTCATGCAGGTTCATAAGATGAGCATCAGCGAGGAAAGGTGGTGAATCCATGCGAAAATATACGAGAAAAAAAGAAACAAATGGCAGAAATGAACAAAAGACTATAACTTCGTGCATTTAGGATAATGAGGTGATAACAATTAAGAATGGCAAAGGATTGTTGGCTCTAGATGTCTGAAGAAGTAAAATTCATGAAAACGTAAAAGGGTCATCAACATCAGAGTGGCATCCTTGATCTTGGAACAAGGTGGCGAAGCGCGTAGTGGCATAATTTAAAGGCAAAAGAAAAAAAAACTGTTTTTTTGTTGTTGTTTTTTTTTCTGTTTTGTTTTTGTTTTTGTTTTTTTTTTTGCTTTTTTTTTAGTTTGTGCAAACGATAAACTTGGAAAAATAATACATATTTTTTTTTTAGGTCAGGCTCACTCGTTTTACGCGCCGCAAATTGAATTTGAAATCGGTTTGCAGCGACGGGTTGGCAACTGATTTGAATCTGATAAACCTATGTCAAGAATCATTTTGAATCTAAGCCTCAACCTGTGTGAATCCTAAATCAAATTAAGAATCTTAGTCCAGAATCTAATGTGAATCTAAGCCAAAATTGAGAATCCCGTACACTTTTCCTGAAAGTTGCCAACCCCTCGGATTGCAGGGCAAATATCAAGTCAAGACGAATTTACGTTGTTCAGCTAAGAAATCATTTGTATCATAAACGTAAACATAGTTGGAAAGGGAAAATAAAGATGGCGCTACTTGTGACGAATGGAATTCAAACAATCGTATCTATTGCTCTTTTCTTCAACATAATCTTTTAAAAGTGTTCTAGAATTTTTCAAACATTATCATTACTATCATACTATGAATAAATGCCAAGAAACGAGAAACAAGCTCCTGCGCGAATAGGAAATTCATGTGAAAAAAGAAGATAATTTTAACGCGATTTATAAATATAAACAAGATTAGTAAACGGTTATCTTGATGTGCGGTAGGGACACACTTTCAAGTTAAAGGTGCCAAATCCGAAAATGCAATAATGATCCTCCATCGGTGAACCAATTCAATCGTGAGAGGCACATAACTACAAACGAAGAACCTATTCTTAGCCGAGCAGGGGCTATTTGCCTGCTAGGAGCGGATGAACTGAATCACTTTATGAATAGGAAAAAATAAAAGAAAAAAATAAATAAATGAATAAAAAGAAAAGAAAAGAAAAGAAAAGTAATAGGCGGCATTTGTTTCGCTTCGCTTGTTTCTAAAACTTCAACGTTTTCGAATTTTTCTTTGTAGTATTAAAATATTTCATTGAAAAAGTTGCTGTTGATACGCAGATTGCTCACGGTCCCGGTTTGGCGTACACATTGATTACAAAACGGGCAGAGTGACTGGAAATACAAAGAGACAGGGTGCCAATACATTAATATTATCAAAATACGTATTTTACAAATAGAACTGAGTTATATCCTCAATCTTATTTGGCTTAATAGACCATCGTTCGTGACTAAAGTGTTCACTAACTGAGCTGCGTTTGCATCTATCACGCAAATCAGTACTCGACCTTAAGTTTCAGAAAAGGAAATGAAAACAACGGAAAACGAAAAGAGGTCATGAAAGACAGTGCGTCGCAACCATTCACCATTAGCAAAAGAATATTTTACTGTCGGAACACTAATTGCTGTGTACCTTTTCTTGCAATCAATTTTAGAAATTCTTCAAAACTTTTGTCTGATATTTGATTGCTTTTTAATGTTTAAAAATACTATAAGATCCCGCGAAATGAAAAAGAAAAAATCATTTTATGTCCTCGAAAGTGGGTGATAGATTGCACTGGAATGAAAGCGATAAATAGGAAAAGCGAATAGCCTCGTCATGGTCGTACGTAGACAGGGTATGAAAAAAATGCGTAAAGGAAAAAAGTGGTAACTTACTTTTCACGTTGTTCCATGGTAGCGGCAGGGTTATCTGAACAATGATAAGTGTGCGACGTTCGTGAAATGTTGGGCATTTTGGTATTGTTTGTTTAATAATGGGGAAAAATGCAACAACAAAAAAAAAAAAAACGAAACAAGAAAATACAAACTGTTAGTGACAAATCGACGCAAGCAAACGAATCGACAAAAAGCTGGAAATGCATTCCGTACGTAAATCAAAACATAAATACCAAAACGCATTGATCTATTACATGGCAAACACTGGTTTATAGTTTCGTATTCTGTCTTTACGATTACGTCCAGATTACGTCATTCGAAATGACTGACATTGAAAAGTGCCCCACCATCTTTGCAATACCACATTGTCTTTTAAGATACCAATTACTTACCATGATCGATATTCGAACTAGTCATGAAACGCCAAAATAAAACAAGTTAAAAGAAGGACTTACATTTATCATCAGTTCGCTGCCTTCGGCAAATGACGAGTAACACAATACAGACGACGAGGATGACGACTATGGCGGCAGCTATAATGGCGATTATAATGATGTTCTCGTCACCCAGCTTCGCCAACAACCCACCTGAATTAAAAAAAAAAAAGAGATACTACATGACTAACGGAAACGTACTGTAAATCTTTATCGAGCATGGTGCGTTAAATCCGTTTTTCTACACAAGGTTTCCGCCGGCCAACACGCAATGGTGTTTTCTAATGGTCTGGCAGGTCATGCCGTTCATCGTTAAGAAAAAATATTCTTGTACATCACTTTCCTATCATGGAACTTCCCGTGTTCCTCTTATTTGTTGAAACGCAGGTATACTTGAACAAACATGAAAAAAAAAATGCAATAAAACAATCTATACCTTCAACGCTAATCTCGCAGGGCGTCCCGAATCCGACCGAGTTGTTGGCATGGCAATAGTAAATTCCGCTGGTGGGAGCCGGTCCGTCGATTGTCAGAACACTTTGCAAACCCATGTGCACAATGTCAGTAGTCAACGTGGCATTGTTCAGCATCCACATGAAGTCGACCAGCTTAGGATTGGCGTGGACTTCGCAAATTAACCGCGTTTTCCCTTCCATCTCACGCAGAGTGATGGAACACTCGGGTTTAACTGTACGTGAGTGACACAATGTACCCAAAAGTTAACTCGATACTTATTGGAAAGCTGATATTTGACCAATTATTTTACATAAACTAAAATAATGTCACGAATTTGGATATCCGAAACCAAATGCACGCAAAACTTACAAACGACATTGATGAAGGCCTTAGCGCTGGTATTGCCGTGCTGATTATGAGCTATGCAAGAGTATTCGCCCGTCTTGTCACGGCTAAGTCCGTAGTCGAGTGTAAGACGTGGTCCGTTGCCTATGATCTGATGGTTGTGTTGCCAGTAGTAATTGGCTAACGGATAGGAAGAAGCTGAACACTCCAACTGGCCCACGATCGAACCTTCCTCCACTTCGATTGTAGGGTTATCAATAATCGCAGTGGTGGGTGCATCTGTCATAACAAATGAATAACTCAACCTGCTAAACATTGTGAAATTGCAATGGTTTTGCTTACATTCAACCGTGAAGAAGGTCGTGCTCGAGACACCATCACCGACCACGTTGTCTGTCGTAATGCAAGTATAATTCGCCGTGTCGGCAATCGGATCTAACTTTGCCTGGCTCCACATACGCATGTTGAAAGACAAACTTGATTTGACCGATTGGTGTTGATTAAACTAGCAACAGAAACAAGAAAAGGAATATGTGTTAATCATTGAGGACCTGCTGAAAAGGAAACAGGTCAATGCACAGATAGAAGACCATTTGTAGAAATAGTTGTTTATATGTGTGCTTTTGTTTTGTTTTTTTTCGTCCAGACTATGCGGAACATTTTGTAGTTCTGTAAGTGAGTCGTTTCAATAAATAAGAAAAAAACTAATACAAAAAACAAATCGCATGACGAACAGAATCATGCCAGCTAGTTACCATAAATATTTAACCCGTTATTATATTCAATTATTGAAAATTATATTATTCTTATTTCTATACTATAACGTTCTCTTTGAAGATAACCACACAGGAATTAGCATAACTACTTATTATACCTTTCATGTCTAACATTATACAGCGGATACATATACAGTATACATATATCATTTCTTTCTTTCTTTTTTCTTTTTACCTTGATGTTTTCTGGCACAAAACTATCAACAACCGTATACATGGGTGATTCTCTGATGGGTATTCCGTTGCGGAACCAATCGATCTGACAGAGCGGATAACACTCAGCACGACATGATAATTTGGTGGCGTCGGCGGCGTCAGAGAGAGCACCGGAAGTCAGCGGCAGTCGTTCAATGAAAGTAGGTTCAGCTGAGATACAAAGAATAAAACAAGGTTCACGAAGTAAAAATGTGAAACTACTAGATGCAACACTCACCGAAGACCTCAATTTCAATGGTAGCCGTTTCGCCTTCACCGGCCTCATTGACTGGCGTACACGAGTAGTTAGCTTGATAGTTAAGCGTCACTTGGCTGACATTCCATTGAGCATCACTAATCTCTGGAATGACGTGGCCATTGCGTGTCCATCTGTATTGTGTAACAGCAGGCTGGCCGACATCCGAAACCCCACAAGTCAAAGTCAGAGGACCATCTTTCACTACCACGTCCGGCTCGTAGGTCAGTGTGGTATTGCCCGGTGGATCTATAAAAAAATAAAATAAAAGATTTTCAAAAGGGTTTAATTCTGCAACACGGTTGGTTTTTTTTTTCCACCGTCAAAATTTGTAAGCCGTCAATCAAAATGGTGGTTGTAATTTGTTCTATTTTCCTTACAGTAAATGACAAGAGTTTCGACTTCGGAAGGTGGTCCCCATCCGGCGGCGTTCATGCCTTCGCAAGAGTAATTCCCTTGGAATGAGCGACCAACGTATTCGAGAAGTAATTTGCTGGGGTCTACGTCACACAAATCTTCGTCGTACATCGAAAATGAGGTAATGGTTTCATTGAGCGGACAATCAGGCAACTCTTTGAGGAGCTCGCCATCTAAATACCAGCGGACTCCCAAGAGCACGGGTGGGTAACCGCTGCTCACCTGGTTAACGACATTTAATTAGTCATTATTCCAATATTCCCATTACGTATTTGACGACATATTAGACGGTAAAAGCGAAAAATCCATTCATACAGTATTGCGTTTAATAGTAAAGAATTGCAAGCTCTAAACGAACAAATTACCTGGCAATTGAGGGTGATATTGGGACGTTCCAGTTCGTTGACTGGCAGCTCGGGTTCCATGACCAAACGCACTTCCGCTGGATCTAAAACGAATTTCAAGTTGCGTGTTAAGAAGTTTTGTTCAAAAGTCTACCGGAAAATAAGAGTTTTTTTGTAGATGGTTTTAGCTAAAAGACAAGACGCAAATAAAAAAAAAACGTCTGTTTAAGGTCAATAGCTAATGGCTTGAGTGAGATAGTGCCAAATTCTGACAATGATCGATCAAGTTTCCAAATAAAAATATCAGTAGATTACCTACGCAAATGGAATAAAACTGATTCTGCAATACATGGAGAGACAGGTATAAATCAATCGTATAACAGCCAAAGAGAATAGCAAATGGGAGCTTTTAGGACACACAGAATACGCGTGAGTTGCAGTAGACTATAGATGTATGTAACTTGATGTACGTACATTGAACGGAAATGAAGGCAACATTTTCGGAGTGGCCAGTGCCAACGGCATTGGTAAGGCGACAGGAATAAGCCCCAGCGTCATCTCTTGTTGCCTTTTTGAGGAGAAGAGCCGGTTGGTCGATGGTGGCACCTTCGTATTTGTGGGGACCGTTGATAATGATCTCGACATCATCTTTAAACCACTGGACAGACGTCAAGGTGACCGGATTGGCGTCGTAAGTGCAAAAAATGAGCACGTCCATCGTTTCGTTGACGGTGACGTTTTCCGGAGAAACGGCTACCGTAGGGGCATCTAAAAACGTATTTTACATCGCGCGGGGATGCGAGAAGAAACAAATCAAACATTGACGTGTGTTCACATTGCAAAAAAAGAAATCAAAGTGTATTTACATTCAACTCTGAGGAGCTGTGACGCTTGGACTGGTTTATGCTGTAAATCGTCAGTGACCGTGTTACCGGCACGACACGTGATATAACGTCGATGGTCGTGTCGATTAAGCGTGAAAATGAGTCGGCTCCGCGTGCTGAAAGTGCCGTCCGACTGTAATTGAATAATTGGTTGGAATTAAAGCACTTTTCTGATCAAAAGCGTTATACGTGCTGTCCTGGAACACAAGCCATTTTTTAAAGCAGGCGGCAAGCACAAATTGGACACTAGTTTTTACTAGGAAGCAGTCATCAGAAAACGTTGACGCTTTAGGAAAATGTAACAGAGTTCAGTATCACCTGACACGCTAGTGACGGAAGTGCTAATCACAAGAGTATTTGGTTAGAAAAAACAAATAACTGTCGTTAACATGCTATCATCACTCTTTGTTCACTTTGTTTTCCCTCTAAAAGGACATTCATTATAACATACTTGCTCTTCGACTTCCGCTTCGTCTTCCGGCTGACGGTGATCGCCCAGACGAGATCAACCACACCAAAGATAGGAATTAAAATAAAGAAATCAAAAGAGGGAAGCGTCAACAATAGAAACGATGGATGAGTGCCTCGCTGTCATCTCTGGCACGTTTGGCAGTCCCCATACTTAATGAAGCAGAATCTATTACACATTCCATCTTTCGTGACACATTTCACGAGCATATTTGCTACCACTTCGACTCACGGCTCTGGCCATTCCCTCCTACGAAATTTCCCTTTTTCCCTGAAATATCTTTCTCCACCTTTTCAGAGCAAACTATTTTCAAAGATTTGACTCGTTTTTAGGCAATCAAAATATGGCGTAAATTATTAGAGTGAATTGCGAAGGATGTTGGCACTGACCTGTAGTTGCGTTGTCTCAACGGCGCTCTTCTGCAGTGGCGATGAATCGTTGTACCAGGTGATGGCAGCAGCTGGCCGTGCGCCATCGGCCACGCAATAAACGACAACGGCAGTTCCTTCCGTCACTGCCGTATCCAGTCCGGTGAGTGTCACGTTGGTGGGTTTCACTGAATCACAAATCCAATTATAAAAGTGCCGTCATGTTCCTTCCAATTTGTTTACTCTTATTTCGAGATTACGATTCCTCGTCACCAATGCTACTATCATCCGGAAATCTCCCACTGTCAGAGTGTCACGCAAAACAAACAACAACAAAAAATGCAAAGGCAACTTACCATGTACATCGATGCGCAAATTGGCCACCAACGGTGAACTTAGGGCTGGACTACGGACACGACACTGCCACTGTGCATCCAGGTCTTGACGCGATAGGGCTATCTGAAGCCGATTGATACCAGTCACTGCGCCATTGTCTTCCTGCGTGGCCACCACTTCATCTGCTACACACACACACACAAAAAGATTGTTAAACGCCTACTGTTGTGTCAACACCAATAGATTTCATATGGGGTCCATTTAAATGGCTTTGAAGATAAAACGAGGAATGCGTGAAGAGCAAAACATTGAAAGAACGACTAGAAAGACTTTACCTTCCATGATGTGTGATCCGTTCCACCATTCTATGCGAGGTACGGGTCTGCCGCCTCCAGATCGGCATAATAAGGTGACGATTGTACCTTCGTTGAACGGGCCGATGCGTGATACATTTCTAATTGCTGCTGACGTTTTCCCGTCCTCCAGCAAAATCTCGACGTAATCAGGGGCCGCTATGACAAACATGAATTTTTACAACAGAATGTTCCAGCCAAAGATAGGGCCCATATCACTATTAAAATCAAAAAATTTTAAATGCTTCCAACGATACTCGAAGCCATCAGCATCTGTTCGGCTATCATTTGAATCATCCCAAATCTAAATTCTACATTTCCGGTTTTCTCTGCATGCATCCTGATGTACAGGAGTCAAACAGAATGTAGAAAAATCAGACAGCATCCCAGTGCCTAGAAAACGGACGACCGCAAATAACACTTAAGTTCTCCAGGGATCAATTTGTTCTGTATGTTCCGAATATTTAGTACAAAAAGAAATGCTGGCACCGGTGACAAACAAAGTTTTGCATTCGACTCTTTTGGGGAAGCGACTTCTCCTCAAAGTTGTCTGACCGTTTTACGTCTATTCACCATTTGGCGACTTCCCCCAGCCGGCCAAAGAATGACATACTATCGACCATCAATGCAATTCACCTTTCAATCATAGTTGCTTTCCAGCATTTGCCTAAACGGACTTATCTCAACAGTCGAGAGATTGCGCTTGACGCGCCGTGCCTGTTTTCCAATCATTTTTAAAATATAGATCTCTCGTGAGGACGTTCGTAGAATCGATTGCTTCATCGCTATTTTAAATTCTGCGTCTTCTTCTTAAGGTTGTGATGCGCGGCTGAACTCATATGAAAACGGCTGACTGCTAGGCAGAACTGTAACTTGCTCCCTCTAAACCCGATGAGAAATATAACTAGCCTTAGGACACATTAAGCGAGGCGATATGACGAGCCTGCGTTTTCGATCGATTATTGATGAATTGTTGGAGGACTACGGCTTTTCATAGGTACTCTGACATTTCTCTATCATTCTTTTTCTTATAAGACGATCGATGATACTGGTGCTGACTAATGCAGCTGCTTCGCTAGAAGAGCGATGCTAGAAGCACGACGAACCATATAGAATACACACAAAAAAATATGAAACGTGAAAACTCCTAAAGGAGATAAGTGGAAACATACAGAATATAATCGATAGATGGCGACGTCGGTATGATGTTGAAACAAATGACCAAAATCGAATTTTAAAAATTCCGATTGGGTTGCTTTGAACACGGCAAGAGATGTAACAACACAGGTTCGTACAAGACTATAGAATACGTACCGAGAACGGTGAGGTTAACATATTGAACGACAGGACAGCCTTCGTTGATCTCCAAATAGGTGATCTCGCATCGATAAAGACCTTCGTCGGACAACTGCAAGCTGCTGATCTTCAACCCGGCTTGGGTTTCATTCGACGACAGGACGAACCGAGCTCTTCAGACGCGTTAGAGAACAAGCCAGCAAAGATCATTAAAAAAAAAAAAAAGAGCAGAAACAAAAAACCAACATCAATAATCATCAGGTGACAGGCAAGTACGGAGAACGACAACGTTGTTTCTGAACATAATGTATCAATTTTATAAATATGTATGTCGAAGAAATATAAACACGTCTGTGACGATATCCAAAACCAAAACATTGATCACAAACACCGATCCGTCTCACAACAGGTGGTGGTGATTCCATGCAGCGACTCACCCTCTAACAACTAGCAGGTTGGAGACGGCTGACAAAAAAATAACTGATGAATTACGCTCCCAACCAATGTGACTTCTTTCCATTGTTGTAGCGCTCTGTGTACGATGCATGTCTATAGTTACTTACTGCAACAAAATCAAAACTCTAAAAATTCTTTCGAGTGTTCGTTCGTCTCGTTTTATTCCTTTTGAGGTCGTTCATGTTTGATAAACTAAACCACCGCTGAAGGGTCAAGAGCGCATATACTCTACAGACAGTACTGATGCACGCATACATGTTGAACGCAATGCGCTCCACCGGTTAAACCATATGAGAAGAATGGACATACCTGTTGGTCAATGATCCTTCCGACCGTTCTAGATTAGCCAGTTCACTGTAGACAAAGACTCGTTGCGATTCGCGGTACCATTTGACGCTGTGGAAATCTCCGCAGGTGGCCACGTCCACACTGCACGGTACCGAGACTTCCTGGCCGGCAAGACCTGATAGATCTTCTAATACAGTCGGTACGTTGCCTGCCAATGCCAGCTCAGCACCTGTTTAACATATGAACATTTAAAAGAGGAAACAAGATTAAGTTGAGGTAAATCCAATTTGTGTTTGCTAAGAAAAAATTGCAAAGCTATACTGTAATTGCGCTTTGAATTCTTTTATCCCGTTGTGGACAAAAAGTCGTGCCATTTGGCGCCATGTTAAACGTTTTTTGTTTTGTTTTTCGTATTTGTACTGTGTGAAATTCATAAACATTCTGACGTTTTTCACCAAAGGGAGAGAAGAGGTAGACCTGGAATAGAGTAGGTGTTGGGAAAATCCGGGGGACATGGTATTTGTTAATTGTCTGTCTGCAATGCGAGGCAGTTTTTATAGTTTGCGTGGGTATTCGGTCATTGTCACTTGAATTGTTTTCCATTTGCTTTTTAAACTCTGCTTATTCATTATGACACTCGGAGCTTTTTCGCATCAACGATATTGCTGTTACAATTTCCAGGGAAGAACAACAGCAAATTCCAAGTCGATGGGAAAAAGTGGGATGTTGTTACATCTTGGGTAATAATATCTTGCTAATTTCTTTATTTCTTGGCGTAAAAGCACAGGGCACTGCGAACGTTTTCGGCATAATCATCAATTGAATGAAGACTGGCTTCCGCGAAACCT